>NW_026252506.1:0-65026 GCF_025094135.1 Mucor mucedo | reverse complement strand
TACCGTGTCTAAAGAGAGTTTTTACGCATGATAAAACCTGAAAAAATAGTTATACGTTTACTTTGAGGATTAAGGCGATGGTTTGCATTGATAACAACAGAAGAAAATAGAGGTATGCCTACATGATTATGTATTGCAAAAAAAAAAAAAAAAAAAAAAAAAAAAAAAAAAAAAAAAAAAAAAAAAAAAAAAAAAAAAAATATGTCTATCTCTTTCGCAGTGACTAAATAGAAAAAGAAAATGAAAAGAGAAAGCGGGATGGGGATATAAAAATTGTGGTATCCACTGGTAAAAGGGGTAGCCGTTGTAGAACATCTTTAAACATATTACTCACTACCGTTGCTTAATGTCGTTTACAACTGGAACCCATTGACTGTTAAGTTCGTTAGTTTAAAGAGAAAAATTATGACAAAAACACAAAAGACATAAATTCATTGTTGACCGAAATAAAGAAAGAAAGATTTACAAAAAAAAAATATATATATATATATATATATATACAGGTATCGTATGAGAAATGACCCCACTCTTTACGATAAAAGATAAAAAAAAGTTTGCATGAATTACATTAATTCCATGATAACATATGTGTTATAATTTAATTGCTTGTGCATGCTCATTGATTATATGTGATGTTACCGAAATATACCACAATTCTTCACAGCATTATTAACACTCATAAGTTCCGGTTGCTACAACTATTCAAGACCTTTACGAAACTGGTCCAGAAATGACAGTATACTAGACGAGTTTAATTCCACAATGTGGGTAAGACCAGAATGTCATCAAGGGGCCTTAATTGCCTGCAAATACAAATTGTAAACCATATTAATTCGTCGATAGTCCTTCCCCCCTCGTATTTTTTTATTTGGTGAATATAGGCGATCTATAACGCAAAAAATTGAAGCTCATTATATCGTAGTCTTTTACTGTGAGTAAGGCCTTCTCGCAGTCACTTAGTCACAACAGCTGAAGGTATACGACTAGAAATAAAGAGGATCAGTTTTGTGTTTATAAAGATCATTCTTCATTTCGTTTTTAAACCTAGTCAAGTTATTACAGACTCGATAAAGACTAAAGAAAGGACAATAACCGGTTGAACAAGGTCGAGATGGTAAGATTATGACTGAATTCCAAGCTTTGTATCGTTGTGTCAATTTAGTTTTTGTTAATCACAAAGCATTCCAACAGTAAGATTACTTCGAGTAGATTTTAATGAAGAAAGTGAGACATGCAAACAGCGTTTTTAATATTTTATTTTAAGTGACAAGTGCGACTTAATATTAAGAACGCGCTATCAAAGCGTCTCCGTTTTTATCACACAAAACCACCTTGTCCCTTACTGGGATCAGAATGAATATGCTTCTCAAGAAGCTTAGATTGGATGAAGTAGCCATTGTTTTTTTCTTTGATATTATTAACTCCATCAGAGCTCTGTAATTTCATTCCAGTATATATATATATATCAGGTACATAAGACGCAGATAAAAAAAAGGTAGTTATAACTATTATAATGTCATGTGTGAAGGTCCCAAAAAATTGGTAGTTCATATCGCGGCAACTGCAAAGTTAAATACTGTGATTTATAACCAGATGGATCAACAGAAATAAACAGGCTTTAAAAATAAGAATTCGTATATGTTTGTAAACTGATTTAAAGGCAATGTCACATGGATTAGGGAAACTAAACATTTAAAATGATAATTCTGAAAATAACTTGATTTTAATTGTAAACTGTTAATAAAATAATGAAAGACTCCAAGTTAAAAAAAAGAAACATCTTATAGAAACCCATTATACCCCAATTATTTATATCTGCTTTAATCTCACCATCAATTTTTTTTTTTAAAAAATATGTATAGCATAATTGTTAGACAGTATATAACAAACGAGAATATATCTTGCAAACGCAGGGATTCCAAATCATTGATGATTCATAGTGTTCATTTTATTATCCGAATCCTCGTTATTTCATTCTTTTTTTTTATGTCATTTATAGGCGGTGATAAAGATAATTGCCAGCATTGCTGTTTTTGTTTTATTCTGCTAGTTCCCCCACAAAAGCACTAGAATCTCCTTTCATTTTATAGAGGTTTATGATACCTGTACCCCTAGACTCGAGGATCCGCCAAGTTTAACTATAACTGCTACCCGGGTATCCGTTCCGTATATCCAATTTCAACACTGCTCTAACCCCCAGACGTACGTGTATACCAAATCTCGCTATCTTTTGTAATCCTATATTGCTACTATCGATAACACACTCCTTGCTCATATGATTACTCCTGGTTTAGAATAGATGGGCGTGTAATACGGTCATTCCGAGTGAGGGGTTCATTAAGTAATAACAGTGGATCCCCTCGTCGTCAGATAATAAATCCAAATAGTCAGCTGAAGCGTATATAAAATTAATCCCCAATTATGCCGCAATGATCTATATGCCTCTTGAATATAATTCTGATAGATGTATATCCTGTCCTTTCTCAACTTGATCATCATCGTATTGATCTTTAACAAACTTTAAAAGCACTTCTAATAATACGTTCGATTCCACATCCTCAATTCCAGCTGTCTCCACCACACTATTTTGATCGGGATTATGTCTAAATATCCATATTTGTTGACCTCTTGCGTACAACCCTTTTGTACGTCTATCCTTCAATCTCACTTTTTTTGCTGGTAATTTTAATATCCTCGTCTGCAGATTTGTTTAAATTTTGTTCGCCCAATACAAGCCTTCATGGACAGACCAATGGGTATCTTATTGCTCGTGCGTAGAAGGCATTTGTATTTTAATCCACCTAATCGTAGACTGAGGGAATGGCAAACTGTTGTGGAAGAAGGAGAATAGCTTTTTGATAAAACGACATAAACTTGATCCCGCAAAAACATTCATCCTCATCGTCAACTTGTTGTGTTTAGTTACTATTATTCATAGTTTGCAGGTGGACCATAAAAAAGCTGTAATGTCTTGTTACATGACGGTGATTTATGTTGGTTGTGAATATCCTAAAATGCAATAGAAAATCGTAAGAATTGAATGTGTCGTGGTTAAAAAGAATACTATTATTACAGTTTACGACACGACTTTTACAATACAAAGAATGAGTCAGTGATGGCAGAAGTAATTCCATAAGTTGGTTCTTTGGGATAAAAAGGAAGAAGGTTAATTATAGTGAGAACATTTTTCCTATCTTTTTGCCAAATAATCAATTCCGAGCCGGCTTAATTCGTGCACCACAATTTCTGCTTTTAGCTATTTGCTCCTAATGAATTCAAACGATTCAAGTCATTTTTGATTAAAAAGTAGTTATGAACAGGCTTGAATAACCCCTCAAATCAACAGAGGACGTCTTTGAACAGCAGTCCGGCATCAATGAAGAATCAGACCACAGAATATTGCCACTAAGAATATTCTAAATAACCTGTGACAAAGCGACACGACATGTTATTTTTTTTTCCAATAACAGAGTTGCTAGTTAAATACTACCTTTAAGGCGAGATTTTCCGTGGAAAAGACGTTTATTTACAAGGTGAATTCTAGAATAGAAATACGGTTTTTATTGCAAGGTTGGCAATATCCCTGTTAAGCTGTTAAAAGCGACCAGTCTTATAGAAGACAACTTTACAGATGTCGTGCTGCCAACAAGGAGAAGGTGAAATCAATTTTTATGGGCGAGTTCAAATGAGGCAGTTTTTACGAAGTGGCAGTAAAGAAAAGTGAAAAACAGTTTCACAAAAAAATCGAAGATTAGATGATACTACAATAACAACAAGAAGTATAGAGAAACGAGTTTTGAAAGCAATGCAATAATGGATCACGTAGAGCCAAATAGGCCTAGTCCCCACAGTCTTGGAGATGCTAAATTGGAATTCAGGATGGCGGCTGTTCTAACTGATAAGAACAGAAGGGAAAGTATTGGACATTATGTTCCGATTGTATATGAGTGAAAACCCGGACTGGCACTAGATCTCGACCCAAGGATGATTTGTTAAAAGAAGATGTTTCCGTAAAGGTGCTTATGTAAGACATGATCAAAATAAGGTTTTACGAATGGAGCGAGTCATTAATAACTTGCCTACATATACTGGAGCGATTTGAACTGCCTGTGTTATGAGATCACATCAGTTGGATGGTGTATGTTGATGGATAGTTTAAAAAGATATGCTATATCTACAAGTTTCGGAGGATCGTACTATCAAATTTGGTAGGCTTATGAGACGAGTGCGACAGTATAATTAGAATGATTAAACACGGTACGATCGTGTTCTGCATTTCAAGGAGTTATGCTTTTTATAACAGCACGATCACTATTATTGACCGTTCCAAAAACAAAACTGTGGCTGTATTGATCTTGATACTCTTGAAGAGATTATGGACTTTTGTCAGTCACCTGTTTTTAGCTTCTGGAAAATAAAATCAATGTGACAGGTTTAGTTTACACGATTAGTGTATACAATGTGTATTAGAGTCGACAGGCGTGCTTATAATAATCACGTACATATTTTTTATATATCTGGGATGTGATTTTTTTTCCAAGCCTATGTAAATTAAATCTACAGTGTCGCACTTGATGAGTGTTGATAATCTGTAAAAAAATTGAATATCATGAGTAGACTTCATTCAATAAAAAAAAACTGTGTCGTAAAGTAGGCTTAGCTCCTAATACCAATCACACACTGGACCATTGAATACACCGTGTTGCGGAATTGAAAATTACATAAAGCAATTTTGTAGATATATATATATTTACTCGGTTTACGCGATCGTATAATTCCTGTAGGCTTTGGATGCAATGTAGAACCTTTATCACTTCTATGTTAAAAACTATATTCATTTTTTGCAGGTAATATATTAATAACTTAATAAACATCAATTCTATATCAATCATTTCTTGCAATGCTTAATTTTTCTGGTCAGTTTGTTTTATTTCATTATTACTGGATACGATTATTATATCTACAAAAGGATCAGCATAGTACTTTAAATAGAGAGCTGAACAAAATCATTTGTATTTAAGTGAGTCGTGCATAAATACAACATATTACATAAAAATATGTTTGACATAAAAGTAAAAATAGCTTTTTTAAAATACGGGAGTAAGGCAGTGCTTCGAACCAAGTTATTTTAAAACTGTTTACTTTCAGCGCCATTATCATCACCATTGTTCTCATCAAGTAGAGAATCAAATTTCCAAAAAAAAAAAATTGCTGTCAATAGGGATTGATGCTTCAGGGGCATCATTAGTAGAATTTAATTGGTTTCGAGTCTACGTATTTAATAATAATATTAACAACACACACACATCTAAGCATAAAATTAATTCTTACTGCTGTTCGACTATGGTTACTCTTAATATGTAAAGTGTTCTCGTGGTTGGCAGGGGATGAATTACTACGACATAAAAAAACTTACATAGACAGGCCTGCATGCTTCGCACTACAGCTCTTTTTTTATTGACCATATAAAAATCAGAATTATGTTAGTAAAGGGGTAAAAAAGTCGTATGAGATAGTCATTTCAGAATATCTTTTCTATATTATTTCCATAGTATTATTTCCATAGTAAAGGAAATCCATACTGTTTTTTTCTTGATGCAGTTCAGAAAGAACAAGTATTTGCACATTTTATTGAAGCAATATCTCTGTAAAGTGTATAGTTTCATGTTAAGAACTGTCCAGATACTGTCGTGTCGTATTGACGAAGCACTTTTTAAAACATGTATTTCATTACAGCCTCCAAATATTAATTTCATTGGCTATTTAAATTAATCAAGGCGTCCAATAGAATTAAGAATACAAAGGTCTGTATCATGTTATCCCAGCCGATATCTTTTTTTTTTTTTTGTTTCTTCCTTTATTTTCAAATACAAAATGGCAGGTCGATCACCTTCTCCTTATACAAGAAGACGCCCTTCTTCACCACCAAGAAGAAGCCACGTCAAGTCCGAACCTCGTAGTAATTCCAACAGTCCAAGAAGAAGAAGTCCACCACCACCTAGAAGAAGAGATCGTAGCAGATCTCGTGATAGAGGACGCCGATCATCGCCATCGCCACGTAGAGATTATAGACCTTATGACGATAGACGATCACGCCATCAGCAAAGCGAAGTTGATGGTATTCCTATTTTACCCGGCGAGAGCTTCTCAGATTAGTATGTTCGGGTTAGGATGATTTCCTTGTGCATGGAAGAAAACTAACTATTACTTTCTTTTTTTAATTAGTCGAACTCGTGTAAGAAATCAATCTACAAAAACCATTTGGGCTCGCTCGCCTGAAAGTCCTACACGCTCTGTCTCACCTGAAGACACGCGTAAGTCTAAAAAGAAGCATTCTAGAAAACATGAGTCTGATTCCGAAGAAGACAGCAGTGAAGAGGAACGTCGTCGTCGTCATAAAAAGAAGCACCGTAAATCAAAAAGCCATAAATCCAGTAGTAGTAGTAGACACAGTAAGAAGAGTAAAAAGTATTCATCGTCTGAGGAATCCAGCGAATCGGAAAATGACCGTGATAAGGAAAGAGCTGTTGTTGAGGTTGATCCGTCTCAGTTAGATGCAGTTGAAGACCTCTGGGTAGAGAAAAAAGGTTCGATTATAAAATGCAGGGAAAAATAGAATAGGCAGGGTATTCATCTATTTATTATAGTGGATCTTTTGGATGATTTGGCACCTGTTGGACCTGCACCTTTGATTGAAAATGATGATCATAATGTTAGAGCGTAAGTATATCTGGTACGATAATAAGATTTGGTGATTTAAAAAAGTTTGAATAGTTATGGCTCTGCATTGCTTCCTGGTGAAGGTTCTGCAATGGCAGCTTATGTGCAACAAGGTAAACGTATTCCTCGTCGTGGTGAAATTGGTTTGAGTGGTGATCAGATTCTTGACTTTGAAAAGGCTGGTTATGTCATGAGTGGTAACAGGTACGATTTTAATTTTGAGTAATTGGGGGGATGATATCACTAATAATTTGAAAAAAAAAAGACATCAACGTATGAATGCAGTACGTCTCCGTAAAGAAAATCAAGTTATTTCGGCCGAAGAAAAGCGTCTTGTTTTACAACATGCTCAAGAACAAAAGATGAAGCGTGAAAATGAAATCATTTCTGGGTTCAGAGAGATCCTCAGTGATAAATTTAAAAAGGAAGAATAAAATGCTTAGATTGACGTAATGACTCGTGTATCAATGAAATATTCTCCGTGTGCAAATGTGCAACCCTGCCTAAAAAGCAAAGAGAAAGATCGTCATTTTAACCTGGATAAATCATTTACCCGCGGTTAGCCCTTTCTTAAAAAGCAATTGTCTCAATTCTAGCTTTTTTTTTTCTCTCTTTTTTCTTATTGATATCATATTGCTAAATAAGCAGTAATTTATTTTATTTCTCTTTTATAAAAAATGAAATACGTTCAGGTGTGTAAAGCACTGTACGATTATGAAGCCAGAACTGAAGATGAACTTAGCATAAAACAAGACGACATATTATATGTTATTGAAAAAGAAGACGACGACTGGTGGAGAAGTGAATTAAAGCAGACCACCGGGGAAGAACAAGGTCCTATTGGACTCGTGCCTGCCGACTATTTAGAACAGGTTTGTCTTTTTAATTCTTCCGGGATGATAACAAACTAATGTTAGACACTAGGTGACTCCCATGGGTAGAGTTCGCGCAGAGTATGACTATGTTGCTCAGCAAGAAGAAGAACTTTCTTTTGAAGAAGGTGACGAAATGGACTTGTTGGAAACAGATGACCCAGACTGGTACCTTGTTAAACTCAACAATGGTCAAATTGGTTTGGCTCCAAGTAATTATGTCGAATCCATCGAAGGTGGCCAACAACAACAAGCTCATGTAGACCAACAGGAGGAGGAGGAGGACGAAGACCAATACCAGCCTGCTGCACCTAGTATCCCGCAACCACCCATCATGACACAAGCTCCTGTCACCACACAGGCACCGATTCCTCCTCCTCAAGTCGAGCCTGTACTTTCTCAACCCGTAAGTATTACTATTTTTATCATTTTATTCTATATTTATAATCATCTTATTTAGACTGGTGGAACACCAAGAGAAGTAATTGCTGATGATGCTCAATCTTGGAATGTTCATGAATACGATGCCGCCAAAAAGAAGAAGAAGAAGGGAAAGGGTAACCTGTACATTGGTAACGGTATGCTTTGTTATGGCAGTGAAACAGACAAATCTTTACCAGTTCAACAATACCCTATCTTGGATGTTACAAAGTATCTGTTTGACGGTAAAAACTTGCACATTGAAGTAGAAGGAAATAAGCAAGCCGTATTGGATTTACAAGCTTCTTCCAAATCGGAAGCCAAAGCTATTCTCGTCAAAATCAGTGATTCAACTAGAATTGCTCAACAATCAGCTACTCATTTAACTCAACAACAAAGACAAATGGCTGCGCCTGCTAACCCCATCATGATAGGTGCGCCTGCTCCTGTTGCTGCTGCTCCCTCTCCTCCTCATGTTGCTGCTATCCAATATCAACCTGAAGAAGAGGAAGAGGAATCCAATTGTGTACCCAAATGGGGTATTTCCATTTATTCGTTCACCGCTGAAGGTGGTGATGAATTATCTGTGGAGGAAAATGAACAGATTTATGTTTTAGATTATGAAAGAACAGACGGCTGGTGGCGTATTCAAAAAGTCGATGGTGAAACTGGTTTAGTACCTTCTTCTTATGTTCAATTCGATGATGAGGAGGATGATGTACCTGTTGGTACTGCTGCTGCCGCTGGTCTAGCTGCTGGTGCTGCCGCTGCTGCTGCTGCCGCCGCTGGATCTGCTCATTCCCGTGCCGATAATGTTGAAGAAATTAGAAGGAAGCGTGAAGAAGAAGAGCGTATTTTACAACAAAAACGTATCGCAGAAGAAGAAGAACGTGAATTGCAGAGACGCAGAGAACAAGAAGAAAGGAAACGACGTGAAGAAGAGGACAATCGTCGTAGAGAAGAAGAAAAACGTAGAGAAGAGGAAGAAAGAGAAAGACGTAGACAAGCCCAAGAAGCTGCTAAACGTGCAGAGGCTGCTCGTCAAAAGCAAATTGAAGAGGATTATAGACGCAAAGAAGCTGAACGTAAAGCTACACTTGCTAGATCTGCATCCACAGCATCAAAATCATCCTCCAGTAGTTCATCCAACCGTCATCAAGATCTTCCAAAACCTGACATGTCCAAAATTAGAACTTGGACCGATCGTAGTGGCACATTTAAGGTTGAAGCTCAATTTATCGATTTCCATAATGGTAAATTACGTCTGCATAAATTGAATGGCGTCAAGATTGATGTTCCCGTTGAAAAGATGTGTGCTGAAGATGTACGTTGGGTTGATAATCATACCAAGAATATTTCAAAGGGTGAAGAAGTAACACCCTCCATGCCTCCTCGTCCTCCCCAACAACCACCACAACAAGTCTCTAAACCACCACAAAAGAAATTAAACGAAAGATGGGACTGGTTTGATTGGTTTATGGTGATTGGAATTCCTATGCAAGCATCACTCCAATATGCTTCTGCTTTCAAGGCTGAAAAATTAGATGACAGTGACATTCCTAACTTGACTCACAAGCAAATGAAGACCTTGGGTATCAAGGAAGAGCACGTTCAGCGTATTGAAAGATACATCGAAACTGGCCAACCCGAAGATACCTCTGAAGATGGACCTATCAAAAAGGACCAAAGTCAAATAGAAAAAGATGAAGAGTTGGCTAGAAAATTACAGCGTGAATGGGAAGGTTCTGAATCTGGATCTAAGAGTAGAGGTAAGATCACTTCATATTAATTGATATTAATTACGAACCACTCATACGTATTGGTAGGTGTTTCTGCATCGGCTAGACCTAGACCTACAGTGTCTGCACCAAAAGACATCCATCCTGATTTATTAGACTTTATCGGAAACCAATTGACCTCTACCACCGACAATAGTAAAGGTAAAGCACCTGAAAAGCCTGTGGGTGATTTAGTCGGCTTTAATGACGATGCATGGGCTCCTCGTGCCGAAACAAGTCCTATCGCTACGTTATCCCCCGTCAAGTCTGCTCCTCCTCCTCCTCCTGCCGCACCCGCCGGTCCCACTCCTGAGCAAATCAAGGCTGCCGAAGCTGAACGTAAACGTGTTGCTGAAGAAGAACAAATCCAAAAGATCCAATTGATGAGTTTACAACGTCAAGCTCAAGAACAACAGAAGCAATTGGAACAATTACAGGCATTGACTAAACAACAGCTTGAACTTCAAAAGCAGTTGGCCATGCAAACCGGTAATCAACAACAGCAGCATCAACAACAGTTACAGATGCAACAAGTACAGGCTCAACAGCATCAACTTCAACAACAATTAGCTCAACAACCCTCCCAGCTTCAACCTTCTTTTGCTATCCAAGCTCAACCTACTGCTATGCAAATGCAACAACCTCAGCAAACATCTGCTCCCCGTCAAAGACCTACTCCTACTAATAAACTTAATTCTGACCCCTCTCTTGGACAATGGTTACCTAATCAACAACAACAACAACAACAGCCAATGCAAACCGGATACCAACAGCAACAGCAACAGCAACCACAACAGCAGCAACAGCAACAACCTATGCACACTGGGTTCCAACAACAACAGCAATCTATGCAAACTGGCTTCCAACAACAACCCTCATGGCAAACACAACAGCTTCAACCTCAAATGACTGGATTCCCTGCATCAAGTCAGCCTGTTGGACAAAATTTCCAACAACCTATGGCAGTCGCTACTGTACCACTCTCATCCATTCTTCCACAGCCTTTATTACCTACAGCTGCTGGACAGCATCAAGGTGGATTTAATAATGGACTGCAAAGAGCTCAAACGATTAGTGCACAAGCTACTGGTAGACATTGGGGTACAGCTACACCTGATAATCCATTTGGATCGCCAACACTTTCACCATTACAAGCACAAATGACTGGTGTCCAGTTCTCTACACCAAGTCCCCAAGCATTCCATCATAGTCCTTTGCAATCTCAACAACCCACAGGATACATGCAACCTCAAATGACAGGTTTCCAATCTCAGCCACCTCAACAGCAACAACAACCCGCCAACAGCATTTTCACACCTCAAGGTTCAATGCAATGTAAGTTTTTCTTTTGTGATACGTCCTGTAAACCTAAATATTAATCCCATTCTATAGATGGCCAAAGCGCATTCCCTAACAACCAACGTCCTTGGTAAACCATGAAGTAAAAAAAAAAAGAGAGAGAGAAAAAAAAGAGAAAAAAAAACTTCCATTCTTTATTTTTTTTTAAAAAATCTATTTTTTTGTATGATACAATAAAGGAAAATACATCATCCTTTTGAATAAAACTCAAGCAGAGTTATAAAATTTAGTTCTTCTTATCCTTCATGAAATTCATTGCCTTAATAGCTTCTCTGCTTTGCTTTCTATGGTATTGACGGTTGACAGGTTTGCTCGTCTTTTGCTTCAATTTCTTTTCATCCAATAACTCCCACAACCATTCAGGGTATTCGGAATCGTCTAATGCAACTGGATCTTGGCCATCCTTTAAATATTGGAGACCTTTTAAAACTGTTCCTTTTGGTACTGAAGAAGGCTTTCTGGTATTTGTGGTGGTGGGTTCGGCTACAATAAAAAAAAACACACACACAGTTTAGTTTTTTTTTTTTTTTTTTTTTTTTTTTTGACAAGGGGTGAAGTGACATTATCAGTCGTTTCTTTTACCTGTGGCGTTTCTAACTAATGCTGAGGTATGAAATAAACTGACACGAGGTAAGATGGGTCGGACGTAACAGGAACGTGCAATGGTGCTCAACATGATTACTGTATTAAGGTGGTGTAAAGGAGAGAAGACTGAAGATTTTGTCGGGGTGCCCCTCACTTGGAAAATATCATGTCTGACAGTCACACACGCGGTAAGAATTGAGTAAATATCATTGCACACAGGCATTTCCACCTGTGTTTTTTTGATATTCTGACTAGAAAGATGAGTTTATGCATAGATTTTAGACTTTGTAAGGTCAATAGAATAGTTTCAGTGCATAAAAAGTACATGTCTGAATGAAATTGATGTACTAGTTTTATTAGTTTCTGTCAAGCGACACAACAGGAGCCCTCTCTTGAGGAAAAAGCGTAGAGTGTGTAAAATGTTTATTATTCTATTATTTGTTCGACTTGCCCAAACATTTCCATTCACGGAATAATTTATTGGCGTCCTTTTGAGCAGATTTTCTTAATTCAAGTGACAAACTTGGCATCCCTTTGCTTCCTTTAGCATCAATATCATCATCGTAGTTTTTGAAGGATGAAATGGTATCTGTATTCTTATTTAATACACCCATTGTCACCCAATCCACATCTTTCTTATCCACCTTGTTCATATCAATCAATCCTAGATCGGCATCAGGCGCTTGAAAGTAAGCAACTAAATCCTCTCTTGAAATCACGGTAGCTATCTTGTTATCAATCACACGTCTACAGTGAAAATACCAGTTTAGTTTTTTTTTGTACAGCCAACAAGGAGCAGAAAGAAAACTTACTTGGAAATACTCCTTTTGTGAACACTTTGCATGTAAATTCTTTCTTCAATTGTACTTGCAGTAATTAAGCGATAAACAGTTACAGGCTTGGTTTGTCCATACCGATACACCCGACCAATACTTTGTTCATCATACAATGGGTTCCAATCTTGATCCACCAGGACAATGCGATTGGCAGCTGTGACATTAATACCAATAGCAGCAGCCTATATAAAAAGCACGGGTGTTGTTAAGGTTATTTCGATGCCATTTTTTCCGCTATTTTCTTTTTTTTACCTTGGCTGAAAGAAGGATGGCATGAATATCATTATCATCGTTAAAAGTATCAATGATGATTTGACGATCCTATGTATACAGTTAAAACTCAGAATGATATGCAGATGATGATGATAAACTTTACCATTGCTACAACGGATCCATCCAACCTTGATGATCTGACACCAAAGACAGGGAGCAAGTCTTGAATATAATCTAATTTTTTGTTTTTAATTAGGATCCTCTTCTCTTTGACCTGGGAATAGCTAGCACACTTACCGAGACAGGCTAAACTATGCGAAACAATCACTACCTTTTCACCCATCGCTTTAGATTCCTTTATTAAATCTACAATAAATGACATTTTTCCCGAACATTTCCAGGACTCGATGTCTATAAAAATGTGTGAGTAGTGTGTGGCAGAAGCCCCGTAATTTTAATAAGCTACCTTTATTGTCCAAGTATTCATCGATCCAACTAAAATTAGCGTCTAAAAACTTCGAGAAAACTGCCTCTTCATTATCTTCTGTTAAATCCGAATCCAATACTTCTTTGATAACTTTAAAAGATTCTGCTACTACTTCTCCGTCCTCCTTCACATCTTCTTCTACTAGATCAGATACAATCACAGATTCTACCTCTTCTTCAGGGTCCAGCCTGTTCAATTCATCATCTCGTTTCAATTTTGATCGTCTTGCCATGAACTATGTAACAGACTTGAGTTATTACCTTTGTTTTTTTTTTCTGTTGTTCTTTTACCTTGTGAAAGATTTTGGGATGATTGCACATGGAACGAAGTACGAATAAACTGGTAAGTGGAGTATGCGCAAATCCTGACTTGAGTAAAAAGGTATATCCAATATGTTGAACAGGCGATAGTTTAAATCGAACCAAGTATTCCGTCTTGGAAGGTAATTGTTTTTCCAATATACTACCATCGCGTCTAAAGTTGCATTCGTTCTTTTTAGTATCACACTATTAAATATATATATCTGCATATTTTACCTGTGGGTGACATTAGCCGTCAATAATTGAAGCACATACAGTTTAAAGGCAGCTTGTTCCTTAACATGAAGCGAAGAATCAGAATAACATCGATCAATATACATGCTGAAATAGGCCTTGAACCGAGCTGTAGATCCCAAAAGACCAGGTGCAATAAAATTAATCATATAATAATACTCCAGCAATCGATTTTGAAGAGGATATCCCGTCATACAGATACGTGTTCTTGTTCGGATCTTATTGACATAAGAGGCTAACAAAGAGGAGGAGTTTTTGATACGATGCGCTTCATCCAAAATTACAACGTCAGGACCAGGATTCACCAAAAGGTCGTAAAACTTGTTTTGATCATTGGAATTGCTGGTGCAAAGTAACCCTCGAAATAGATCATAGTTCATCAACAACACACCGCCTTGTGTATACCAATATGTTAAAAATTTCAATCGCTCACTCTTGCTATGCCCAATTTCTACAGTTCATAATATAAGTCTCATCGGTAATCTGGACGCATCCTGAAAAAAAAACAGTACCTGAAATGTTATAAACTTCACCAATTAAAGTTTGGACATCATTGACAGCCCATTTTTCAAATTCATTTACCCAATTCGTAAGTGTGACAAGAGGTGCCAGGATAAGCACACGTTTTCCCTATTGACTGACGGGTTAGTCTATTTTGCGTGCCAGCTTTTTTTTGTTTGGAAACTAACTCTAGGAATATCGTTTGTAGGTTTAGCTTGCAGATATTGATACATGGTTGTTAATAAGGATATCACTTGTATAGTTTTCCCCAATCCCATTGAATGAGCCAGTAAACAACCTCGTTTCTTGACAAATACTCTATCCCACATAAATTGTACTCCTTCCACCTGTCATTTTTGTTATTGATAAAGAGAAAGAAAGAAATCTTTTTATGTTTTGTACCTGGTGAGATTTCAATTGTAATCGAAATAAGGGATCAAGGTTGAATCGTAATTTGGATAAAGCATTTGAGTTTTCAGGCGGTGTGTTGTCTTCCACTTCGTCTTCTGAGTCAAGCGTTATTGTTATTCTCGGCTTCTTGTAAAACTCGTCCAAAAAATCTTGAAGAATCCTCTTTCGGTTTGACAGATCGCTAGAAAATAATGGATTCAGGAATTTCGTGGGTGGACATGCAGATTCCTTCAACAAGAGATAATCACTGTTGATTATGTTGTCCAGGATTTCTCGAGGGTAATTAGACATTATCTTTTAAAGGAGAAAAAAAGGGGTGCGCTTGTTCAAAAAAAAATTGTTTATTTTAAATCATATCTGAAGAACTGATACCATTATTTTGATTTTTTGCTGTGTATTCAAATGCTTCGACTAAGGCCCAATCAGGGTGGTCCTGTAAACCTTTGGAAGGAACAAACTACAAGGGGTGCCCAGAAGCGTGAGTCATGTGTGTGTGTGTTTTACCTCTGTCCAACCTTTAAACAAACCTCGACATCAGTATGGCGATGGCCACTCCAAATAATTTTATAAGTCACTTGGCCTGTTTCGTTCTTAATTTTGCCAACCACTTTCTTAATAGTCTTCTTTTTGTATTTATCTTTGACGGCTTTTCGTTCTGACTCTAACTTTTGCTCTACATCACTTTCGTAATCTTCTTCAGGTGGAACAAAGATTCTTATTGTGTCTGGTCGAACATATTCTTCTCGGATCGATCGTGGCACAACTGGAAGCAACACTGACTTCATGATAGAAGTGGCAATGTTCGGGTATACTTTTTGATTTTTTCTAGATTTATTCTTTACATATGTAATTAGCTTCATGTTCTATTTTATAATTTTTTTTTAAAAAAAAAAAATTGTGTGCGCGTGTAAAAGAAACCTTCATTTACGGAACGACATTTTTTACCATAACTAAAAAGAGTCGTGATTGGAACTTTTTTTTACTGCAATTTTATGAAAAAAAAAAAAAAAAAAAAATATGGCCCAATTAAAATGATTTACTTTCATTCTAATTGTCTCATCAAGGTTTAAATGTCTCATCTGCACTATCTTTAGGTGGCTGGGAAGTATCTTACACGACTTGAGAAATACAATCTATCACATGAAAAGGATCGTTTAGGCTTAAGCGCACATGGTTTCGGTCCAGACTCTATTTACATGATCTGTTTGTATTTACCCAATGTCGTAACCATGTCATCACATACGTTATTCTGGATAAACACGCACTCTCTCTTCTTATTTCGCGTGTGAAACTTTGTTAACTAGGTTATACTGCCACACACCTTGTTATAATCCTTTTGATAAGAGTATTGGACAAGAATTCTGCCAAAAAGATCACTGTTACATAGTACATAGCAATAGCTCTGGAATTCCCAACTACACAAAATCAACATCAACTAATATGCAGATACATACAAACGAGCTGTAGTCGCCTATTGTAAACCATAGTTTAAATTATAATTACTAAACTAGGTTTTGGCTGTTTCAAATGGGAGTTCTCTATGTATCTATCAAAGATAACCTATAGATCTAGATTGAAAGTCCTTTTATTTTGGCATAAAGTGAATCATATACAAATTAAATTCAAGTTTGCCTGTACGAAAATGATAAATTCAAGACTTATAAATTATTGAATTATAAGAAATAGTCTGACGGGGTAGAATCATCACTTCTTATTCTCTCTAGTTTTCATGCAAACTAGTTTGTTATTAATGATAAAGGCTCTTTGATTATATGCTCCCACTATTAGAGAGTACTCCCTTATACAGGATGATTTTCTAATCTCAGGCTGTGATTTGGAGATAATTTACTTGTGTGATGGCTACATAAAAGCTAAAATCAAGTATTTAACCTTTTTACTGGCCAATCATATTATTTTTTACTTCCGTCAAATCTTGTGGGATGCCACTATTCCATTTTTTGTGAAGTAAAATCTTATGAACCCAACAAGGTAATGAATAGGTCTAGATTTAATTGTTGGTATATTGATTATCGAATATAATGCCTTATATTTCAGAAATATGTTAAAAAGAAGGGCAATAAAAGTTTATTTATGGTACGCCAATTGAAATATTCCAAGAAAAAATGGAAAAGGGGATCCTTATTATAAGGAAGGATTGAAATAGATTGTTATCCGGGAGTATCAAATGGGAGCGTGGATTGGAATTAGACATTAATATCTTGATCAGTTAATGGTTTATATTTCAGTGCTGGGTTGCTATTAATTGTTAAGTAGATTATAGGCTGGATATATAGATAGTCTGTATATATCATCATACTCTACCTCCATATTGAACAGTGTGAGGTCGTAACCTGTGTATAAATGTAAAGAGCAGATTAATTTTAAGTTGGTGATTTAAAAGGGGCAGTTACAATATCATTTTAAATCAGGACAACTAACCTTCTACTAACAATGAATACGCAATACGGTGTTAAACACCAAGATCTATTCGAGTGTCGATAATAAGCTTCAATTCTTTATGGATTTTAACATAATCAGATTTTAGCTGATTTGATAAGTTTCCAAAAGGTTTCTTTACTTCGCAACTAAAAATATCAACCTGTTTTTTGTCCGGGAGGTTAGGCATTATCAATGTGTCAGGCTCATACGAGGAGTCACAAATCATCGCCTTATCGTACCTACATGTAGTAAATGAAGGATAACAAGAGTAGCTTTCTCGCTTTATTAATAATTTAAAATACATACTTGAAAATCTCGTACTCTGGCTTATATAAAAATGCTGGTAATAACAATGGGGAGATAGCTTGCTCGAAAAATTGATTCTCAGTGATTGATGGTGAGGTATTCCATTGCTTGAGGTGATTATTGAACCCAATCAACACATCCCCGGTTGGGGTGTAGACCAGTGCTGTCAAATGACTCATTGGGAGCAACAACCTTTTAAAGATTAACATTTTAAGATTTGATGTGCGATTTAAATGGAATACACTTACCAGCAACTCTTCTTGATCAAGCTCTCTTACGATACTAACATCTTCCGCAGCAATTTCTCCTGAATGTTGAATACCGTATTAGAGATCATCAGTGCCACTGAGCACCACTGTCACCGAGTATCACTATTGTACTTGTATCACAAATCATGTTTTCTTACAAGGGCAAGATAAAGTATTGAATATAGAGGATACCGCAATAATTGTGAGAGGAGCATAATACGATTTACATCGACAGTAGTCCCATAAAAATGATTAGGTGTATTTTTATTAAAGACTACTAACCCAGCATCATCAAAGAAAAGGAATCGAACAAATTGTTTTCTACTAACTCGGATTTTGGTGGTGGTGGTGCCGATGATGTTTCCATCATCATCCAAGATGGGAAAAGGCCAGGCACTATCGACACTCGTACTTTCTGACGGACTATAACACCCACCGAGATGGGCTACGTTTCACATTAGTTATACAAGTTATTTGTATGGAGCTTGTTTTTACTTGTTCATTGTCATTGTCAATGCCTTTTGTTGAGTGAAGTATGGAGAATTCCTCATCATCAAGCTGATCGATTTCAATAGACTAGAGTTAGTCAGCTTTAATTATAAATAATGAATTAAAATAATGGACGTTTTACCTGTTTTCCCTTTTGTTTTTTCAGATTTGAACTCTGTTGATAAGATATAAATCTTATTATTAGCTTTAGACTTTCATAAGAAATTAGGAATTTTACATACTTAATCTTCATAAAATCTTGTGCCTATGTTATTATGGTATAGGTCTCGTTCAATTATTTGTTCTTCGACTGATTTTTCCAGAAAGAACACTGATGCTGGTCTTGAGTTTATGAACTTACAAATAAGTTATTAACCAAAACTGAATATAGTACCTGATTTGCATGGAGAGCAAAAATTAAGTAGAACCAAAAGTGACACTGTTAGAACTTGGATACCATATTATTATGAACGAAAAAAATAAATTAATGAAGAACTTGATAGTTCTAGGGAGAATATTAAGCGCCTTATTGGGTCAGATGTAATAACGTGGTGATAGTAAATAATCAACATGTCTTTAAATTTAGCACTTCCATACTGAGTATATAAATATTAGTCAGAGGGATCAACAGTAATAAAACATCAAATGACAAGAGTAATATTTTTGCTCGGGATCTATGATTAACTTTTATATTATTATCCATCCTTAAGATGATGTGGCAACTAACTTTATTATTATACCTATGATATCCTCGACAGTACCTACTAACATTTATGTGTTAGTTTGGTCTTACCATGTTGAATGTTTCTTCGTTTTTCTTCAAACTGTAACTACTTTCAAGTCGTCAGTGCACGCTTTACGCTTTTTACAGTTTTTAAATGCTGATTGTACCGAGTTTGTTGCTTTTTCAAGTCAAACTTTTTAAAGAGTTTGTTAGAGAGGTATGGGCATTTTTGGGAGATGCCTGGATGTCCTGTAAATAGGAGCCCCGTCGAACGTCTAAAATAGACAAACAACAAACCGAAACATGTTTAAACATGTGTGATACGGCCAAAAAGACACATTGACATC
Organism: Mucor mucedo; assembly: GCF_025094135.1. Classification (NCBI taxonomy): domain Eukaryota; kingdom Fungi; phylum Mucoromycota; class Mucoromycetes; order Mucorales; family Mucoraceae; genus Mucor; species Mucor mucedo. The sequence continues at coordinate 45,737 of NW_026252506.1, read as the reverse complement.
TATGACAGCAAAGTATATTACCTCCACTGATAGAAATTCTGGCCAAGACAAGCCTGCCAGTATGATTACACCTGTTTATTGTGCGATCCCTGCTATTTACAATGCGATCCCTGCTATTCACAGTCTGTGAGTTCCAAAAACTCAAGAACCCTGCCTAGGAGGTCACCCTCCTATAGCAAAGACTAGCCGCAGCCGCAATATCATTATAATATATCTTTTTCAATTTAGCTTCTTTTCAAAGAAACAAGAGTCACTACTAAACAAACCTTTTTACGTGATCGGTTACTTTCATACGATAAAAGAAGTATGTTAAGGGAAAAGAAAAGGAAAAGAATAAAGTGTGTGAACCAGCTTTATTTATAGGCTGATAAACAAGCTTATGTCAGGATGATTTAATTGCTTGTTTCATCTTTCATAATGTCTGGGCCTTTATTTAAAATAGAAACACTTGCAAAAACCTCCCAAGCAAGTCATAAATTGGTTGTTGTCTATCTGCTTTCCAGTAGTAGCTTGTAATGACAGTGAAGCAGATGTTATAAAAAACAAAAATCGATCATCCTATGAAGTTTAGACGATATGGCATGTCAATCGACGTAAAGACTTATGTGTAGACCATCACGTGATACAAAAAATACATTTTAAAAATATGTGGAGGTCTAGACATTTCCGTTTCTTAAAGAAAAAGGCAATTTCCCACATTGATTTGACTGTTCTCCCATTCATGTAAAACCTGATATGTGGCTTATACGTCCTTTTATGTCTTTTTTTTTTTTGTTTTATTCCCCGCGACACTCTTTTACTTGTTATGCCTGCTTTTCTCGTTCAGTTTGCTCAGGTAAGTGGACAGTTCTCTTGAAGACAATAGCAAGGACTAATGAGTTTCCTGTAGTCACACGACGAGTTCAGACTTCCCGAGTTCCTTTCTCTTGCCAAACTTGAAAAAGTCAAGGTCACCTATGATGAAAAAGATTACAAGTTGGACGTAAGTTTTTACCCCTTTTCATGGTCCCATTCATTAGAAGAAGGCTAATTTTATATTGTAGAACCCATTCTTCAAGGTTCAGTTAGACTGTAAAGAAGATGCTCAAAAGCTTGTCAAGAGAGCTATTTTAATCAAGTACGTCTTAGTTTGATATGCAGTAGTGGGTAGAAGAAACTGACTGTTTATTATAGACATATCTTTGAATTATGGGGTGAAGGCAGTAGTTATGATCAAGTTCACAAGCAAGTGAAGGAAGAGACAAAAGACCGTTGGAACGACTACATGACGTGTTCTTTCAGATTCACCGTATCCGCCTTTGGTTCCACCATCACCTATAAAGAGCAATTGGATATCATCAACTCATTCTCATACCTTGGATTCGAAGGACCTATTGATATGAAGAATCCCGATGTTAAATTTCACGTTTTGGCTGATTACGGAGCTGAACACGGTACAGAAAGAGATGCACCTATCTATATTTATATGGGTATCTTGGTTGCTACCGGTAGTCGTGATCTTGTCAATCTTTACAACTTGAAAAAGAGAAAGTACTTGGGCACAACCTCCATGGATGCTGAATTATCACTTGTCATGGCTAACCAAGCCTTGGCTGCACCAGGAAAAATTGTCTATGATCCTTTTGTTGGTACAGGTAGTTTCCTATTCACATGTGCTCATTTCGGTGCATTCACCATGGGCTCAGATATTGATGGAAGACAAATTCGTGGTAAAGGAAAGTCGGGTGTAAAGACGAACATCGAACAATATAACCTTCAGGGCAGAGTTTTGGATGCTCTTGTGTTTGATATCTGTCATAATCCTTGGAGATCTCAGCAATGGTTGGATGCCATTGTCACTGATCCTCCATATGGTGTTCGTGCTGGTGCCAAGAAATTGGGTAGAAATGACGGTAAAGAATTAGCTTTGAGATCATATGATGGTGTTCCTATGCACACACGTGAAGACTATTATCCTCCTACAAAACCTTATGAAATGTCAGAGGTCTTGACAGATCTCTTGAACTTTGCCGCCGAACATTTATTATTGGGTGGTCGTTTAGTCTATTGGCTTCCTACCATTGTGGATGAGTATTCCAACATGGATGTGCCTCAACATCCATGCATGACTCTTATCAGTAACAGCGAACAAAACTTTGGTCTTTGGTCTCGCCGATTGATCACCATGGAAAAAATCAAGGACTGGTCAAAGAAGGATGAGGCTATTGTGGAACAAACCATCGTTTCTGATTCTGATAAAGCAGAGATTATGGAGAAGGGTCAAGAAGATCCCAAGAGACCTGGTCACTTTTTATTCCGTGAAAAGTATTTCAACTTTGGTCATTAAAAGAAAAAAGAAAAAATGTACATACATCTACTAGAATAATAAACACACACAAAAAAACCTTATTTTATCGTGTAATCACCTCTATGTGATAGAAAGAGAGAATATGAGTAAATGCGTGAAGCACGGTGCCTGTTATTTATATATACCTCCAAGATCCTCAAAATCCATTAAATCGTCTTCATCATCCATGCTTAAACCAACCTCTTTTTTGATTTCCTGGATTTTCTGCACAACAATTGGGTTTGCCATGTAAGTTTCCAAATGAATTTTATGCTGACTTGTAATTTTGGATTGCATTGTATTTTCAGCGTATTTGATACGTGCTGATTTCAATGTGTCTGCTTGACAGTCCAGATTATGGGATAATACAAAGACCTTCTCGTCCTTTTGCTTCATCCCACTAGGGAAGCACTGTGACCAAGTATAGAGCAAATGGTAGCATTCCTCAATTTGACTCACCCAAGCATGACACAAGTTGTATAAGCGACTGCAGATACCCATGTACACAATAGCCATAGATACAAAATGCTCCAGTCTTAACAAGGTAGAATTTGCTCTGAAAGTTTCAATCAACGCAATTTTAAGCTAGAGTGAGATTGTTTAGTCTATTTGACTAGATCACCCATTGAAAATACCCACCTTATCAAGTAACAATGCAGCTCCAATTAATCTATGCATGGTATATTGAATTGACTCCTTGGAGGGTATATAATTCCAATTTCCAGAACAGCTTTCTAAACTATAGAAAGTTATGTGTTATTTCGCCTGTCAAATAATTTTTTTTTTTTTACAATTTAATAAAAAATTTTCTTTTTACGTTTTAGCGTTCCAAAAAGACTTGTAAAGTCGTTCGATTTCATCCTCTATAGCCAATTTTTTTAAACGTTTGGCAAGACGACGAAGTTCCATGCCTCGTTTAAATCGATGAAAAGGTCGATGCTGGTTCACATTCTTGTAGTGAAGTCGGTCTAAAACTGCTACTTCCAACCAAAAAGGTTGTCTATTACGAAATGTATCTAAATGTCTCTGTAATGCTTCTAACTGAGCTTTATGATCAATATCGATTTTCTTATTTATGCGAACGTCAGAGAGTGTTAAATTGTTGGGTAATGGTGGATCCAGTAATGTGTAGTAAGGTGGTGGTGTTGGTGCAGACATTTAAAATAAAAAATAAAAATATATGAACAGAAAGGAAGAGGCTTTGAATAACCGCGCTTTTTCTTTCCTGTACATATTTAAAAAAAAAAATGAAAGACGTGACAGCCAGCGAAGGTACCTTTTATTGTTTTAAATAAGCAGATTGAATACGATGGACTAATGTAGTCATGGTACCGACAGACGATTCCAACCTGCTCATTATAATCATCGATACCAATCCGTTTGCCTGGGAAGAGTGCTCGAAAGCAGAGATCCCGCTTTCTTTAGACAGTGCTCTGAGTCAGATTCTGATATTCATTAATGCTCATTTAGCCTTAAAGTATAACAATAAAGTGGTGGTTATTGCAAGTCATGTGGGACAATGCAGAATACTTTACCCCTTGGCAGACAATGAGGAAGCAACCCTAAGTTTAAACGGCAATAAAAGAAATGCCAACATGTACCCTCATTTTCAAGTGGTGACGGATCAAATTGTGTCGAATTTACAGAAACTGTTATCAGACACGAGTGCCGAGTTTTTGAAGAAGGATATGGGAGCTGCTCCCACTATCACCGGTGCCTTATCGATGGCCTTGTGTTATGTCAATCGAGTGGCAAAGACAGACGAAGAAGGGCATATTAAACCAAGAATCCTTGTTTTATCCGTCTCACCCGATTCGGCTTATCAATATATCCCACTGATGAATTGTATCTTTTCCGCACAAAAGGCGTCAATTCCTGTGGATGTGTGTAAAGTTTATGGTGAAGAAACCGCATTTTTACAACAAGCTTCGAATATTACAGGTGGCGTCTATGTCAAAGTAGAGAATCCACAGGCCTTGTTAGAATATTTGATGATGGCTTTTTTGCCTGATAACTATTCACGAAATTATCTCAATTTACCTAGTCAAGATCAAGTCGATTTCAGAGCGGCTTGTTTCTGTCACAAGAAAATTGTGGACATTGGATTTGTTTGTTCTGTTTGTTTATCCAGTAAGTGCATAAAATATGGGAAAGATCTCACCCTTAACATATCTTATTAGTCTTTTGTAAATGGTCACCTGTTTGCTCTACTTGCAAGTAAGTTGTATTGAACAGGACAACAATTATATCACTCATACTAACCTGTTTATATTAGAACAAAATTCGCTTTTAGACCAATCGCTCATCCTCTTTCACAAAACAGTAAATTGAAACCTAAATAAATAAAAAATAAAAATACAAATGTTTGTCGGCTTTTGATTGGTTGCCAAATACAAAAGGGGAGATATAAATATACAAAATATAAATAATTTCTTTTTCTTTCATCTTCAATCTAAATAATAAAAAATGAGTCATCAACATGGACCTGGTTGTAATCACGGGCCTTCTAACGGAAGTGCTCCTCAAACTATTCAAGTAAACGATGCTAATAAAGCACCCGCCTTGTACAAAAATACTGCTACCTATCTCAAGGATGAAAAGAAGTCTGGTTTAAAGGCAAGACAAGGTGTCTTCAACGGAAAAAGATTTGAATACTTTAAAGGTAAAATATAGAGGGATATCACTTATCACTGATGGTTATATGTATTAATCATTGTTATTAGGCAAGAGAGGTATCGAAGCTTTGTTGAAGGAAAATTACGCTAAAGTTACATCAAAAGGAGACACAGTACCCAAGACACGCGATGAAGCATTTAATATATTGAATGATTTGGGTAAATATGGGTTTGTTTTACGTGTTGACCGTGGTGAATCTATTGGTGGTAAAGGATCTCCACGTTTGTTACAACCTAATCCAGTTCAAGAAATCAAGGAAGATGGTTATTATATGTGGATTTGGGAAGGATCTCGATTTAGATTATACGCGGGTGCTGCTGCTTTAGTTGCTACTATCCTTGCTGGTGTGCTTTTCCCACTCTGGCCAAACTTTTTGAGAATGGGTGTTTGGTATCTCAGTGTTGCCGTCCTTTGTTTGGTCGGTGTATTCTTTGGTATTGCCATTGTACGTCTCATTCTTTATGTCCTCACATTACCCGTCTTACCCCGTGGTTTCTGGTTATTCCCAAATCTATTCGAAGATGTTGGCATCATTGATAGTTTCATTCCTTTATACGGTTTTGATCCAGTCAAGGAAAAGAAAACCAAGAAGAGCGACGTTACAGCAGCTCAAGTCGTAGAAAAGTCCGAGTAAATAACAAGTACCACTAATAATAAAAAATTTCTACATTTTGCATACCATCCCCCACCCCTTTATTTTAAATCATATCCTGTAGCATAAATAATACTTTCTGTTGCAATTTTATATCATTAGGATCCTTGGTCACCTTGAATAAGGGAACATTTAATTTAACAAACTCTTGTTGCAAATAGGTCACTTCTTTGTCCATATCCTTGATAATTTGTAAATCCAATCCATGTAACTCTTGATTCATTTCTCTCTCTACCATCTAATCATTCTCATCAATATTCTATCACAAACTATCGTTAATCACGTTACCTGCAATTCGTTGGGATTATTACTTTTCACGCCAATTAATTGTCTATATACATTAAGGGTAACTTCAGAATAATACCTGTTACGCATTCATTTTTTACGTCTTACTTTGCTAATATACTCTCCTTTTGTTTGCTATATCTTGCCTTGATGGATTCTCGATGAGAATACAGCTCCTTCTCCTTATTATCCTGTCTTTCTTTACACTTTTTCAGCACTTTCACCAGATCTGTCTCTTGCACCATTTTGCCAATCGTGACCAACACTTCGGGTGTAATGGTCGTTGCATTCTTTAATTTATCTTCAGACTTTTTCTTGGTCAAGTACTCATTTCGAACTTGATCAATCACGCTCTGGCTAATGTTGGATAAGTCGAGTCCCGAACTTAGTGCCGGTGCTTCTACGGATGTTGCAGTCGCCGCTGGTGCTGGTGCTGGCGGTGCTACGTTGGGTGTCACTATATCTTGTCCCTAATTCAAACCGTTCGTAAAATTATTTTCTTCTTTGTCGCCATTATCCTCACCTTGAGCAATGATAGAATCTTGTTGAAATCCATAGGTGTAAATTATGTTAATAAGAAAGAGAGAGAGAGAAAAAATTATTCGGCCAATGAATCTTTACAACTCTGGACTATTGTTAAACCAGATACACGCACTCCCCTCCATTACAATCATTTTTTTATTACAGCAACGTTATATGAGTATGGCATTGGTTTTATTTTTAGTTTGGATAATATGTCCCTCGCCAATTTTAGTGAATGTGGTGCTTTAGACAGAAGCATAAATTTATACATAGGCATTTCATTCAATAACAGATATGAATAGCACTACTCTTTGATACTTTACTTATGTAAGCTTTTATAATGTATGACATCTGGCGTATATGTTATCTATAAGGTCAGACAAAAAGGATGTCAATTAATTTGATGTTGTCAACTATAATAAACTTTTTGATTATCATCGTCGTAGAAAAATAGTGGAACAAAATGCAAAGTTATTCTCGATTATTAGGGGTTTGAAAACAAAGGTTCATATATGGTTTCCCAGTAACCATATAAATGTGATTTCTTGTATAAGGAGTTTTGAAATAAGCCTAATCTTAGTACTTTTAATCACTTTTGCTGTAAAGACAAATGGGCTAGGGGAAAAGTGGCGTCCTGAAAATTTAAACAAGCACACTACCATCATTTGTAATTTAAAAACCCATTTATGCGCATCTCTTTTAAACGTTTGAAACATCTCTGAGCTGCACAACTATAGCTTTGCATTATCGCAAAAATGGTCAACAAAAAAGAAACATATTCTTCAATCCACTTATAGAATTGTTCAAAAGTAACGAGGAGGTGAAGAAGCAAATTTGGAATACAAGTAAAGTAACATAAAGACCCGTATCTGTCAAATAAATGGAGATGACCTGAGCACATAGCGCCTCGATTTGAATAGCATGTCCAACTGCTTTCCGGGAATCACTTTCCACAATCATTGATTTGAGAATGCAACTCATATATGGGTCAAACGTTATTATAAAAATTCTGATATTTAGTAACTATATCGAAAAAAAGGAAAATCCGGATGGCATCGTATCCATGGATATGAGCATAAATAATAAAAACTATGTATGGTTATAAAACTCAGCGCTGGGAGGCATATCCTACCTTTAAGAGTAGCTAAAAACAGATAGCACTCGCAATCATGACCTCCACCCAAAGAGTATATTCCCCCCCCCCCAAAAAAAACCCTTGATGGTGGTTCAGTTTATATAACCTCTTTGTATCTAAAACTAAACTTTGATAATTACATTATTTAACCGACTTCAGCATTTACATGAGGATTATAAACCTTTCTTTAATTCAACATTTACTTCTTTTCTGGAAAACAGGATAATGTGGGGGTAAAACTCAAGTACTAACAAGGGATCCTTTGTTCATAATGCTTAAATAATGATAAACAAAAATAGTTGTACATCATTATTTGAGCATTTTGCTTGCATATTTAGTCACATTACCCCCAAAATTTGAGTACTATATTACGCTCATTAGATATACGTATAGAAATTTAATAACACTCTGTGCAATTTCATGCATGAAAAATTACGAACAATTCCACTCCTTTATTGTTGGTTTCATAAAAATTTCACTTTGATCGATTGAAAGCAATTTACCAGAATCTACAACGACGCATTTTTTTTTTTACTGCTATTTTAACCAGTGCATAGTGATTAATGCATAATTTACTGCAAAAGCCCGTGTTTTTATAAAAAAGGGTGCAGCTACTGGTAATTATAATTGTCAATTTGCTTTGCATTCGTATTTTGCCAAGTTGATAAAAACATAAAACAGCGATTTTTCTATGCACTTAAAATAAAAATGTGGGGGATGTTTAAATCATAACTACCTTTCGAACTAGAGATGCAAACTTCTTATTACCTGTAATCATAAATAATTCTCGTATACACGACGATAAATCGGTTTATGTTTTAACCGTAAAAGGCTAATAGCGATAAATCATATGTCTTTTCCGACCAGTGCCCTGAACAGACAAAATAAATGCTTGCCCTTGATGTCATCATCGATTGGTTCAAGCCATTATTTTAGTACATTATGCCAGAAGAGTTCCTCAATTGTAGCCGTCCCCTTAATTTTTAATTTTTAGGTAAAGTTCCCCATGAACAATCAATATTTATGTTGCTCGATTGTTTGCACAGAATTTTAAAAAAAAAATGCTTTTATTGTTCTTTCAGCACAGACATAAAAATCAAGGAAAGGGGGAATTTGATCATATTAAGGCCCTAATAAAGGGCCCATTTTATTAAGGTTTTTTATTATATATTAAATTATTAATGATGAGAGGCATGAAGGTACATATAAAAGCGATAGGTCTAAGCTGGTTGTTTAAAGATATTTTAGGATGAACTATATTGACAGTTTCTTAGTATTAACTTGTTTGTCTCAATTTGCTCTAATATTCATGTTAATCGGATTTTTCGGTTATCTATACAGTATAGTTTGTTTACCTGATGTCCAGTATCCACTATTTGCATTATTAGATGGTGTTGTGGTATCAGCAGTCTTCTTGTGATCTTTTCCTGTTCAAAACTGTTAATAGTTGAAACGGACTAGGTATAATTTCAATACATACTCTTATTACTTTTACTGCTGCTAGTTGATCTAGTTACTTTTTTTTGTTAATAGTGTCGATTTACGATGGACGGCTGAAACAAACCTTTTTCTCTTCTTTTTTTGCGTCACATCTTTTTTTCTTTCGATATCGTTGCTGTAATTCAACTTTAATCTGATTCTTAAGATTGGTATTTTGTTGCTTTTTTGTTCAGGTACCATTATAAAATATTTGAGAAAGGAAAGAGAGAGAGAGAAGGAAAAAAAAAAACAAAAATTAAGAAGAAAAAGATAAAACCTGTCTCCTTAATTTTATTATTAAAAAAGAAATACAATTAAATTTAAATTATGTCCAAGAATAACGAAAAAATCATTATTTATAAGTAAGTTCTGGTAATTTGTAATTAGGGGCAGGAGCGTTACCAAAAATACCTAATAAAATCATAAGATGACAAGCAAATAATGTCCATGAACTATTAGTCGTGGAAGGAAAAGTCAGCCAGCAACCTTCGATAGTGATAAAGATTAATATTCTGGACGTGGATTTGAATCCTTTTTGTGTTGTGGTCCATGCACATTGCCATAAAAGATAAGGGAGAGTTTGAAAGTACCATGAATAAAATTGGTAGTGCAACGATCTTGCAAAGAGAATACCAATAAAATTACTCGTAAACATCATGCATATAATATCTATCATTTGGAAATAAAACAATCAATTATTACAATCACCATGAAATTAACGTATTGTTATTTTACCATCGTTTGATACCGAAATTCTATTATGACGGGAAAACCCTTGCTTTAACACGTGCATAAGGCCTCCTTTACTATGTAAACAGACATGTCAATAAAAAATACCCGAGACAAACAACCCTTATAATACTTACGGCTCGCACCATATATTCAGGATAAACATAAGTAGGGTGAATGCATGTCCAGCTAACAATTGTTTTGCGAACCATCCAGACACAAAGGTTTCCTCTTCTAACATTCTCCAGTTAACTGTCCAAGTATAATCAAATACACGATTAAATTCGAAGGCCTTTTGTAAATAGCTTGAAGGATAAGTCGACAAAAATGGATAGGCTATAACTCCCTGGATCATCACCATAAGCCCCAACTGTCCAAAAGTTTGATATGCGCCAAGTGCTTGCCACAAAATTATTCCAAAAGCAGGAAAGAAAAGCAATACGTTCATTTTGATGGACAATGCCAAACTGAATAAGACACTAGATAAAGTCCAGCGTCTGTATGTCATTGCCAGTATACAGGCAAACATAAAAACCATGGCAACTGGATCATTAAAGCATCTTAAAACAAAGATAGAATGGAAACGTTTCGAACAACCCAATAAAAGAATGACATAAGGTGGCACTTTTTTTGATTGGTGATAAATGCAGCACACAATAAACTGACTGACTAGATAAAGAGCTTCGAAAAAGTATTGAGCGATACGAATATTCTTTCCTTTGTCTGTCAAAAAATACAAGAAAGAGTATATATACACAAACCCAGCAGGATATCTAGATAATAAGAAAGAGAATTAGCCCATATTCAACCTCTTAGCACCATTATATTACACTAAGGGCCCAGTGTCTCCTTTGAGCTTCAAATAATCACGTTCACCAGAAATAAACCCTTCTACCTCTTGCATATAGGCCACCCAATCAATTTCTGTATCTAAAAAATGTAAGCAACGCATTGTTACAGTCATAAATTTGTGTATCTACTTTACATGATACTTTATGGATAATGACTGTGTTCAACACAAGTTCGCCAATCAATAAGAGGGCAGTCAAATGCCAAAAATATTTGGGGTTGCATAGTAATTGAAAAGGAACTCTTATAATGTCTTGAATTTTATAGGTTTTTCGGGAGGCATTGTTAACATCTCTTGAGCGATTCACACTCTTCTTTTTCTTTTGATTCACTTTTAACATGTAGAACGTGCGAGATGTAACAAAAAAGTTAATTTTTTTTTTTTCTTGCTTGCCCTGGGCTCTTTGAAATCCCGTCCAATTAAATTTTGGTTCTGCTTAAACATAAAAAGGGTTGAAATGGACGTCAAAAAATGACACAGTACTCTTTTTTCTTTTATAATTGTATCTTTCAATGACACACTCCTTTGATAATTTCCCAGGCGAGATATTAAACGTAGTTTTTGCTTATTTACGTTCAGGCTTGGATCTCCGCAGTCTCTCTCAATGCGAACTTGTCTGCAAGAATTGGAGTTTACCAGCTCAACATTCTCTTTATACAAAAGTCATACTCCAAAGTGTTCACCAAGTGGAAACATTAATTGCTTCACTAAAAGATACCTCCAATTCATCTCCTGGTAGATTCACTCGAACGCTTGAATTTTATGGAGATTTTGAGGCAGATGATAATCGGGTGTCTTCGTGGGTTGATTCTTTTATTGATATTTTTCCTCAGGCAGAGGCTATTTTCCCGCTAAAATCGAATCCTCGATTTTATAATGCCATCATCAAAGCATATGAGTCCGGAAAATGGAGGCACATGAGAAGTTTTGGTACCTGTCCAGAGGAATCTGTCGAAAAACACAACATGTGTGCTTTGTTGCACAAGGATACGCTCAATATCCTCAATCTTCACGATGGAAAAGCAATCACGCCAGAAATTAACTTGTACAATAAACTGCACCTTTTTTCCAGTTTAAAACAACTATACTTAGAAACAAACCACCGCAGTTTCTATGAATCTGTAGAACACATCACTGAAAATGTTCAGGATTTGCATCTCCTGTCTTATGGAAATTTAATGGGGACGAATTTCGACTCGCTGGCACCATACAAACCCGTTGATCTCTCCTCAGTCATTCCTCAACCCAACATCAAAAACCTTGAAATGCACACTATAGGTTTTGAAAGCGAAGATTTTTTATTGTACTTAATGACAAAATTTCCTGAACTATATTTTCTTAAAATCAATCCAGATATGGGTCCAATTATTCGACATGATCAACTTTTAGATAAGATCAAATCAACAAAGAACAGTCTTTCAGCAGATGTTATTTCAAAATTTATGGTTTATGTCACTAAATGTCAATCTTATAATGTTAAGATGCTTTACACAACTGTAAATGCCGATGAAATTTTGAATAAGTACTGGGAGCAAAGTGAGATTGATGGGCCAAGAATGGTAGCAATTGCTTACACAGAAGCTTCAGATTGGGGAAATTTTGACGCTCAACGCGTGCCAAATGATACACAGATGTATATAAATTTAACCTATAGTCCAGAGACAGCAGAAAGAATCATCTCACTAAACTATAAATCATGGAATGTCAGCTTACCTCATCTCGATGTGCTGGAAAAATGTGGAACTGGCATCGATCGTCTTGTATTTTGTTTGGATCCTTTCAAATGTGCAAATGTGGCCATCGGACAAAACGAGCAAATGGATGATATGGCCAATGGTTATTTCTTCAGCCATATTATTGAAAATTGTACTAGGCTCCAAAGCCTTTATATCTGCCATTCACGGATCCAATTATTTACGTCTGATCAGCATTCCTTTATCAATACCTGTCTTACGGATTTAAGTCTTGAGCATGTCTATATTTCAAAGGACATCTTATCACAAATATCGAAACGCCTTCCCTGCTTAAAAAGGCTGTCACTGGTGAACCTGTATACATGCAAAGAAGAAATTCAATTTGAGGCCGCCAGGTTCAATTTTGTTATTGATATGCCGGAAAGTTCATTGCGATTCTTTAATCTTACGAATCATTTTTTGGATAATGTTTCTCTTACTCGCTACCCTACCAAAATTCTTTTGAAATTGTCCACGGAGGATGGCGATCTGTATTACAAACATGCTCCAAACAGACAAATTGAGCTTATGAAAAAAAACTTCCCTCGAAGTATTCAAGACCCAATTGACACAGAACCTGAGCAAGTAGTACCAGTGCAGTTAGCAAAAGACAGTCTAGCCATTCCGATTGAAGAAAAAGAATATAATGATGGCTTAAAATCAGCAGAATGTGCTAACATTCATGTCAAATGTCGTTCAATGAATTATCTAGCCTTGTCTTTAGAAAGAATAAATCCTCTTCTATCTTGCGTCGTTATACTGGTAGATTTAGCTACTTACAAAAGCATGGGTAATATGTCTGAAGACGAAAGACTATTGGTTATTCTGAATAGTTTCCCTTTTTAATTTCAACAAAATATTAGCAATGATTAATAAAAACATGATATTAAAATAAAACTGAAAAATTATAAACCTTAAACTGTATGCTAATAACATCGAATACTTTTATCATATACCGAAAAAAAGTTTAGAAAAAAATTGATTTCGATAGCCTTTGTTTGTTAAAAAATAAACTGCAATTGCAAGACTACTAAATTACCGGATAAATTGATTGTGAATTTTAAATGTGTATTTGGCCTGAGATGTATGGCAAAAGTTATGATAGTCGCTAGAGAAATGAATGCTTTTTATGTAAAGACTTATGACGTAAGATCCCATTGATCACTAAAATGAAATAAACATAAGGGTTTCTATATGTTGTCAATAGTCTGTTGTACTTTGATATTTGGTAGGAATAGCAAATGAATTATCCTTTAAAACAATGAGCATCTACACAAAGCGCCCTTAAATAGAAAATCCTAGGTAGCTCATGCATATATGAAACGTATAACGAGTTACGATGTTATTATAAATTACAGACAATGCACCAGGTGTTAGATTACTTTAAAACTTCTCTTTTACCACATAGATGAGCTAGAAGACAATGGTTATTTAAAAAGCTTGAACATGTGTATTCTTACACATTTCAATTATTCAGTATAAACACAATGATGATAGCCATGCGACAAGTTTATATGTGTATAGAACTTCTACTTAACAATGGTCTAATTACAAAGCACATTTTTGAGACAGATTCGAAACAGATTACGAACTGATAATGATATCTTCATAATTTATTTGGGTTCTTTAAAGTGTCATATTTAATAATTGTTTAAATAAGCAACAGAATTTATGTATTAGAGCAACCATCTTCTTTTTTTTGTTATAATGCAACGTAATTTTAGTAACTTTCCAGTGGAAATTTTAGATGTTATCTTTGGATATGTCCGTGGAGTCTATGAAGTAGACGGCCTCAAGCAATGCGAGTTGGTGTGCAAAAAATGGATGTTACCCGCCCAACGCTGTCTTTATTCTGAAGTTCTTCTCCCCAATATAAATTCAGCCAAAGCCATAATCGTTGCTTTAACTGATGATGACACCTCATCTCCAGGAAGATTTACGCAAACTCTTGCATATTTGGGAAAATACGATATTCCACATATTACTGCTGCTGCAGGCATCAAGTCATTCATTGATATATTTCCTAATCTACGTCATGTATACTGTCAAAATGATGAAGTTGATTATTACTCTGCTTTAATTAAGGCTCATGGTGAGGGTAAATTAAAAGACTTGAATAGTATTGGTACCTGTCCTGAACAATTTATTGATAAACATGATACTTGCGCGATGTTGCACAAAAATACTCTGCAGATACTAAATGTTCGCGAAGGCTACAGGAACTTTGCAAAGACAAGCCTATACGATCAACTTCATCTTTTTCCCAAAATGAGAAAACTAACTCTGGAAACAAACAAACACAATTTTTATCAATATTCAGAACATATTAATGGGAATATGCGTGATCTGAAAGCGGTGTACTACGAAAACATTGAAAACGCTGATTACAATGGTCTAGCCCCTTACGAAACTGTTGATATTTCAAAGATAATACCTCGGCCTGGTGTCAAAGAACTTGTAATTGAAGGTTTTTGCTACGAAGATGACAATTTATTGTTGTACCTGATGACGAAATATCCAGCATTGAATGCCATCAGAATAAATCTAAAAAGAGACTGTGTCATTCGACAGCCCAATCTATATAAAAAGATAAAGTCAACACACAACAACTTTTCAGTACCTATGCTTTCAAAATTTATGGCGTTTGTTGTAAACTGTAAATATTTCACAATGGATTTGTTGTATACCACCCTCAATGTAGATGAAATTCTGAAAGGCTTTTGGGATTTGCGTGATCTTAAAGAAACAAAGTTAGTTGGACTGACTTATGCTGAAGGTACTAACTGGCAGGACCCTGAAGAGCAACGATCAGTAAATGGGAAGGCATTGGTAAATATAGCTTTGGAGGTAGATCAGTCCATAGATAAAAAGGCTGTGATGTTTAACTACGCATCCGTTGGTGCCGATTTACCACATCTCAGAGTGGTTGAAAAAGTCGGAAAGAATATAGATCACCTTATAGTATGTCTCGGCCCTGACAAATGTTTAAATGTTATTTACGGGCAAGATGTAGAGACTATAACTTTGGTAAACGGGGGTTTTCTCGGTCATATCCTCCAGCATTGTACAAATTTACAAAAACTTCAGGTATATTTCTCACGTATTCTCTTTTATAACAGTGATGAATACCCAACTATAAACACATGCATTACCGAATTATGTCTTGAACGGGTGGTAGTCGCCGAAAACGTACTGACTGAGATATCAAAACAACTACCATCATTGAAAAAGTTGCAGTTAAAAGATGTACATCATGTTGATGAGGAAGATGAAGATGTAATTGATTACTTTAACTCTGAAATTAACATGCCACAAACATCATTCCGTTTCTTGTACGTCAAAAACTATATCATAGACGGTGCCTATTATTCTCATTATCCTTCCAAAATACTGATCAAGCTGACAACAAATAACGAGGATACATACTACAAATACGAATCACCAGTAAAAATCGATATTGAAGAAAGTGCCTTGGATAGTGATTCCGATGAAGAGGACGCTGATGAAGTAGAGCAAGAGAAAAATCCTGATTTCCCTCTTGCAGCTCAAATTAAAGAGGGTGATTTCAACTCTGGCCTGGGTGATCATACATTTGCAAACATCCATATTACATGTAAATCTGTCAATTATTTGGTAGTTTCCTTAAAAAAAATTAGCCCGGCTTTATCCTGCTGTGTATTGCTACCAGACAAATCTGGAAATCTTGCTGCTTCCATGAGCGAAAAAAAATTACGTGAGCATTATTTGCAAGGAGATCGCTAATAATGTTTTGTATGTGCCGATAATAATATTTACATTATGGCTTGTAATGTTTCGTAATAAATTTGATCTTTAACTGATTTCATTTGATTTTATATATTGGCTTTCGAAAAAGCTATTAAATAATGATTTAGGAGCCTTTAGATACAATCTTTAAATGTCGAAATAAATAATGTAATTGCCCACAACATGAAGAAATTTGCCAAAGATAGACTTAACTACAAAAGCAGGGAACTGTATATCTTAATGTATTTGTTATTTGATGGGTTCATTAACGAATGACATCCATGCCGATTATCCAGATTATTTTTTAAAAAAAAACATCATTGTCACTCCCAAGACTCATTGTTCTGGTTAATATTTGTCAAATGCTTTTTGAAGGCTTTCAGTCATCATAAAACGGCCAGTGATATAAGCTCTGCGTCATCTGAAATTTTAAATTAAAGCAGTTTAAAAAGTGTCTTTTGGACGCATATGTAGCATATTATCTTCTTCCTTTTGTGAAATTTATCATCCGCCTTTGTTATCAGTGGTCCTTAAAACTTATTTTATTCTTTGTTGTTCTTTTGTATTATTTTAAATTGCTAAAGGATAAGATTAAACATCGATTTTTTCTTTTTGGTTCTTTCTGGTTTAAATGTATAAAATATATGATTGGACATGAAAATGATAGATTGATACCTTTTCCTTTTCTTTTTCTTTTCACACTTTAAAATGTATCACGGCCTCGGGGAATTGCCGAGCGAAATATTGGATGTCATCTTTTATTTTTTGCATTCAAACAAAGACTTGGATACCCTCTGCCAATGTATACTTGTATGCAAAAAATGGAAGTTACCAGCTCAGCGTTCTCTTTATTCGGAAATTGAATTGGTTAGTGCACAAGCAGTAAACCTGCTAATTTCAGCAAACGACCTTAAACTCGACTCATATCCTGGGAAATTTACCCATGCAATTGAGTATGATGGATATCTGGAAATTAGCGAAAGCCGAACCTCGTGGATTGATTCTTTTAAAGATATGTTCCCTCATTTACGCCAAATTGACTCGAAAAAAAATGATGCATGGTATTATAATGCTTTGATAAAAGCATACGAACAAGGAAAATGGACAAGAATGGAAAATATTGGAGACTGTTCAGTTGAATCATCAGGCCTACACAACGCATGTGCTCTACTGCATAGAAAGACTCTTAAGTTTCTCAGCTTGTATGAAGGGCACGATACAAAAAGCCTAACTAGTTTATATGATAAACTGGGTCTTTTTTCCAATGTTCATCATTTATGTTTTGGAACGAACAAGTATTCATTTTTGGACACTGTGGAGCATGTGGCCCAAAATATGCAAGGTCTAAAACATCTATCATTCGAAAACCTGGAAGGGACTGTCTTCAATCCGGAAGCACAAATTGAATATATTGATCTTTCACTGGTTTCATCTCAGCACAACATTAAGCGGCTTACTGTTCAAGGCATTTCCTACGGAAACGATAATTTTTTGTTATTCCTTATGAAGAAATTTCCCAAACTGGAGTACCTTAAGATAAACCCAAAGAAAGGGCTAGTAATTTCTCATGGACCGTTAATGGAAAAAATAAAGGCGGAAAAAAGCAACTTTACTGTTCCTGTGCTAGCTCGGTTCATGTCGTTTGTTTCAAAATGTTCTGTTCATTCTATGGATTTCTTTTATACTACTCTCAATACAGAAGATATTTTAAGCACTTATTGGAGCTTATGTGCTCCCGAAGAAACAAAACAGCTGGTTGTAGCTTACTTCGAAGGATTAGAATGGCTAAGCGGTGGAACAGAATTCGAGGATAGTGACTCTTTGGTAAATATTCGTTTACATATCGATCCATTTACACGTCAAAAAGCTGTCGCTCTGAATTACAAATTTTCGAAAGTTATTCTTCCACATCTTGGGCTACTTGAAAAGAACGGAGCAATAATTGAACAGTTAGTGATGCGTATTGGACCGAAGAAGATTTTAAGTATAACTGAAGATTTAGATGATGAAGATATGCTCGATATGATTGAAGGCTATTTTTTTAGTCACATACTTCAATATTGTGTTAAATTAAAAACGTTACATATCACACTGGCGGAAATAATCATGTTAAACCCGGATCAATCATTCAACAGATCTATTACATATTTGGATCTTAATTATGTGGGTGTTTCGGACACTATTTTGTTTCAAATATCAACAATAATACCAAATTTAAGAAGGCTTATTCTAAAAGATATACATCTTGTCAAAAACAGCGATAAATATGTAGATCCATATTTTAACAGTGTACTTGATATGCCGTTGACAACATTTCGGTTTTTGCACATTGAAAACTACACTGTGGATGGCCTTTCTATAAATGAATACCCCACTGAAATTCTTATAAAGCTGACAACCGTAGATGGTGAAAGATTTTTCAAATATGCACCTGGTGAAGAAATAAGCTACATTGGCCTAAATATTGAATGGACCAACAAGGAGAAGAAAAAATTTAATAATACATCTCATAATCGTGCTGTTAATATAGGTGAAGACGAATATTATAATGGCTTGGGAAGTAAAACTTGTGCAAATCTTCATGTTCTATGTAATTCAGTCAATTACTTGGAGGTCTCGCTGAAGAAGGTAAACCCAATTTTAACCTGCTGTATCGTATTACCGGATAGGGACGACAATACGTATTTCGAGAGTGATAAAAAACAGAGATCATACTATATGCAATTTTAGTGCTTAAATATAAAGATCATCACAAATAAATCGATTAAAATGTATAAATTTTGCATACGCCAAAAACAATTGGCTCAATCTGCTAAAAAGTACAATAATTATGAAGTCTTTGTTCTTAAATAAAGATATCTTTGTTAATATCCATGTATAATAAAAGACAATGAAATATTGATATTTTTAAATTAAGCAAAGAAAGAATCCAGATTTAATCATCAAATAGTTTATTTTTAAAACCAAATTAGTCACATGTATGGATATCTGTATCAATTAGAAACCTAATACCGTATTTTACCACTACCAAAAAGCAAAATATTGCCTTTTTTCGTTTCATTGTAGTCAAAGTATATAAATACCGATTGTACAGATAAAATACACTTTAAACTACCAAACATTTTATTTATCAATGATGAAAAACTTTGAAGACTTGCCAGAAACTATATTACACAAAATCTTTGCTCATGTATACGTAGATCGAAAATACTATGATATTCTTCAATGCGAATTGGTCTGCAAGAGTTGGATGGCGCCAGCTCAGCAATCTCTGTATTCTACCATTACACTTAAAGATGAACAAGCGGTTGAAAGGTTGAGAATTGCCATGAACAATGTATCTGACTCATGTCCAGGACAATATACACGATCTCTTGCTTACCATGGACGTTCCGAAGTGGATGGAGGGAATGGTACTTCTTGGATTAATTTATTCATCGACGCTTTTCCGAACTTGCGTTATGTTTTCAGTGATATACAAGGATTTCGGTATTATCTAGCCTTAATTAAGGCACATAGATTGGGGAAATTAAAAGATATAGAAAGCATAGGGCCTTGTTCCAGAGAGAGCGCAAACCTCCATAACAGTTGTGCGTTATTATACAAAGACACTCTTACAGCTTTAAACGTGCGTGATAGTAAGAAGATAAATATGGATACTAGTTTGTATGAACGTCTCGACATGTTTCCCAAGGTAAAGAGATTATATGTGGACACAAATTTGCACAATTTTTTCGAAACTGCCGAGGATACTGCTAAAGCTATACCAAGATTACATGGTCTGTTTTTTGAGAACACGGAAACAACCTGCTCTGTTACTGTAGCTCCCTATAAGCCTGTTGATATATCTCTGATAATTCCGCAACTCAGCCTAAAATATCTCATCATCCAGTCAATCTCCTATGAAAATGATAACTTCTTATTGTACTTAATGGCTAAATTTTTGTCAATTCAGCGTATATATATTAACCGAAACAAGGATAATATAGCTTACACCCCAATGTTGGATAGAATAAAGTCAGCACAAAACAACTTTTCGGTAGCTGTTGTCTCTAAATTTATGGCCTTTCTAGCGAAATGTGAATCTTATTCAGTAGATCTGTTCTTCACCACGTTGAATGTCGATGAAGTTCTAAATGGCTATTGGAATTTATGCAGTCCTGGTGAGCCAAAAAATGTTTCCGTAACTTATGAGCAAGGAGCTGATTGGCCTGAAACTGATGTGCATCCTGCAGATTGTAACTCCTTGTCACACATGAGCATGAATATGAATTTGTTAAAAGAAAAAAATCTGATCTTTACTTACGAACCCTGTAATGCTATATTCCCGCATCTTCGAGTTTTGGAAAATACTGGAAAAGGTTTGGACCAATTTTCTTTCTGTGTGGGATCTGAGAAAAATGAAGATGTGCTTAGTGGTCAAGATCAGAACTCAATTGAAATGGTTAATGGAAAGTTTTTCAGTCATATTATTGAAAACTGCACAAGTCTCAAGAGTTTGAAAGTACAAAAAGCGAGAATTATTTCACTTTCCTTTACTCGATCCCTATTTGAGCATTCATTACTCACTGAAATGACTCTTGAACAAGTGGTAATTTCCGAAGACATCCTGAAGCAGCTTTCTGCTAAGCTCCCCTCCTTAAAGAAATTGTATTTAAGAAATATTCATTGTAATCATGAGGACATAAATATTTTGGCGCCCAAGTTTAACAGCACTATTGATATGCCGTCAACATCATTTAAATACTTGTCAGTTCAGAACTATCTATTAGATGGTGTTTGTGATTCTGATTACCCCGCTAAGCTCTTCATTAGGGTAACTGTTAAAGATTTCAACAAATACTATAAATGTACGCCATGTGGGGAGTCAAGCTTTACTTACAACTCATCTGACGATGAATCTGATGAAGAATATGCACAGAAACCAGAAACAGAATACTTTGATCAAGCTACTCCCGTAGACGAAGAAGAATACACTTCTGGATTTAATGACGAGGGTTGCTCAACTGTACACGTTCGTTGTAAATCGCTCAACTATTTGGTAATATCTTTGAGTAAAATCGATCCCGATTTCGGCTGCTCTATTGTTATACAAAATAATGATACTTCCGTTGACATGTCATTGATGAGCAAAGAAGAGATACATGAGTACTTTGTAAACTAATTTACAATGTATCTTCCCTCCATTCATTTTTTCATTCGTGGTATCATAATAAACATTCTTTGTGTCATACTATTTTTTTATAAATCTAGACAACTGTATCTCAGTTTGGCCTCTTTGAAATTTTTAAGTCAGTTACAAGAGTTTTTTTGTACCCTTTGTTGGTTGATTCAAACATTTAACAACGAACCCATATTTCCATTTATTTGAGAACATTTTATGTTTTAATGAGTAACATAAATCCTCGTATTCTTGCCCGCGTTAAAAATTCCGATGAAGTGTTGTAATTTATTCTGTCTATTTTTTTTTTTTCGGGCTCTTTAATATCCCATATGATATAAAACTATATAAAAAAACACCATAGAATTAGTTTTATTATTATTATTATTATGGAAAGTGGCTATAAAAGTTTGCCAAGAGAGATTTTGGACCTTATTTTTACATTTTTGCGATTGGACTCTAACCTAAAATGCCTTTTTCAATGTGAACTTGTGTGCAGAAACTGGAGGTTACCAGCTCAACGATCTTTGTACTTTTCCATTGAACTTCAAAGCTTGAAGCAGATAAAACTTTTGGTTTGTTCTATGACCGATAAATCAAGTTCATGCCCTGGAAAGTTTACCCGACAACTTGTATGCAGTGGGTTTGACAAAAATGGGGAAGAAAATAAGTACATCGGTTTGTTTTTTGATATTTTCCCTCATGTACGCCATGTTTGTTTTGATGATCCAGAATTTGACTTCCATTCAACTTTGATCAATACGCCTAATTCGGAAAAATGGAACTATTTGGAAAACATAGGACCTTGTCCTATCGATTTTTTATCCAATTATAATGCATGTGCTTTATTCTACCAAAAAACCCTCAAAGATCTTATTGTAATAGACACAGACACCGAAAGTATTAATAGTGGATTATACAACAAGTTAAGTCTATTTACCAGCGTGGAATCGCTAGATATCAAATCCAACAATTATACGTTTTCTGAAGCAGTAGAGTATATCACCAAAAGCATTCCAGGACTGACATCTTTGTGTTACGGATATTTAACTGCGACAAATGTTGATAATTTAAGGGCTTATCAGCCTGTTGAAGTATCCACAATTACACCGCTTCCCAGTCTTCAAGTTCTTACGGTTAACGCCATGTCTTTTGAGAGTGACAGTTTCTTAATATACTTGATGACAAAGTTTCCAAGTCTTGAAATATTTAAAATCAATTCTGGAATGGAATTTGTCTCTCATAACCATCAGTTTTTGAAAAAACTTAAGTTGGCACGAAACAACTTTTCTATGAAAGTACTATCTCAATTCATGGCTTTTATTTCAGACTGCCCTGTCCATGTGGTGGAGTGTTTTTATACGACTCTTGATGCTGCAGAGCTTCTGAACAACTATTTTAAATTATGTAATCCCGAAAATCAAAAAACAATCGGACTTACTTATTCAGGAATTGAAGATTGGGAACAACATGAAGTAGAAACAAATAGCTATAATCCCCAGGTGTCAATTGGTATGAATAGCGATCCTGAATTAAATTTTAATCTCTTGAGGTTTAATTATGACTCAGAAGGTGCTGAATTGCCGCACATGAAGGTTGTTGAAAAAGCTGGAAGGGAGATAGAGAATCTTTTGCTTTGTATGAATCGTCAAAAATATATAAGTATCCTCGTAAATCGAAATCCGCAAATGATAGCTATAGCCAACGGGGGTTTCTTTAATCATATTATTACAAATTGTACCAGTCTTAAATCACTCAGCATACGCGCTGCGTGTATTGTTTCATTTGATCCCAATCAGTTTTCGGTTACTAATACATTTATTTCTGAATTAATCCTGGAAGAGGTAGTTATTTCTGAGGATACATTATTGCATATATCACGTATGCTACCCTCCTTAAAAAAACTAGACATGAAGGGTGTGTATCTCAATGATAATAATGAAAAGGACACAGCCTCCAAATTTAACCGTACTATTGATATGCCATCAACATCTTTTGAGTCTTTATTTGTTCAAAACTATTTATTAGAAGATGTCTGTTCTTCCGACTACCCAAACAAGATACTCATCAAAATTTCAACAACTGATAATACAGAATACTACAAATTTGTGCCAAACGAAAATGTTATGTTTGCGGATAATGGCTTAAACGGACAATACGATTACAACCCAAAACCAAAAGATGCGACTTTCTATTTATCGACTCAAGTAAACGAAAAAGATTATAATATTGAATTGGGTGATGCTAGTTATTTTAATCTTCATGTTATTTGCAAGTCGTTCACTTTGCTAAAAGTGCATCTGGAAAAAGTCAGTTCTATTCTAGCTTGTTTGGTCCCTGGACAACCCGCTACGTGTAAAACTAATACAGTCGTGGCCATTTAAACTAAAAGTGTTTATACAGTATGGAAGGGGTACATTTAATCTCGTAATTTGAAATAAAACTTTGCAGACATAAAGAACAATTGATTTATTCATGTATCCAAATGTCTTTGTAATCTTTTAAGACTAAACACTACGAGGTACATTTTGTCCCAAAAAAATTCACATATAACACTCATGTTTTATTTGACAGAAACTTGAATTGAAGGTCTTTGTTTCTATTAATAAGCTTTTTAAAAAGATACAATACAACCTCCCACTTTATGTCATTCTCATTATTTTTAAAAGAGGTGTCTGGTTTTAAGCATATTGTTAATGGTCTCATTAATAGTTGAGTGTCTGCCACTCATTAGACTATTTAAAGGTCATTAAAAAAATTAACCTCGCCTTATTTATTTTATCCAAATGAAGAGTTGTATTATGGATCTTCCAGGGGAGTTGTTAGACGTTATCTTTGCCTATGTGGACTGTCGAGGCACTGATTTGTATTCCATTTGTCAGTGTGTACTTGTGTGTAAAAAATGGAAGACGCCTGCTCAACGTGCTCTTTACTTGGTCATACAACTAGAGAGTGAAAGCCAAATAAGAACATTATTGAAAATTATGGGTGATAAAAAAAATAGATTGCCAGGAAAATTTACACAATCTCTCGTGTTTAATGAAGATTTTGAAGACGAAGACACGCGTCCATGGATAAAGTTGTTTATTAAATTTTTTCCTAATGTACGTCATATTTTTTCCGGAAAAGATGACACCAAGTTTTATCAGACATTAATTGAAGCACACAATCTAGGAATGTGGCAAAATTTGAAAAGTATTGGAACCTGCGCCGAGGATTCTGTAGCTAGTCACAACGCTTGCGCCTTGCTACACCGGGAAACTTTGGCCCTTTTGCATGTTCATGATAGCCACAAAATTAGCAATGGTTCTAATTTATACGACCAGCTAGAATTATTTCCTAATGTTAAGCAGATATACATTGGTACAAACAGGTACAACTTTTATGAAATTTCAGAACATGTCACAAAGCATATGCACAAGTTAAACAAGGTTCATTACGATATTTTGGTGGACACCAATTTTGGTACTTTAGCACCATACGAGCCTGTTGATCTTTCGCTCATTACACCTCAGCCTGGAGTTAAGAGTCTTGTCATTGAAGCTGCCTCTTATGAGAATGACAACTTCTTGTTGTACCTGATGAAGAAGTATTCCAAACTACAAAGTCTCCAAATAAACGATCTTAGTAGTGCAATCATGTCGAACGATGTGCTCTTGAAAAAAATCAAATCTTCAAAGAACAATTTCTCTGTAAATGTATTATCTCAATTTATGTTGTTTGTTTCTCAATGTCCGATTCACTCGACAGATTTGTTATACACAACACTTTATACTGATGAGATTTTCCTCAAATACTGGGACTTGTGTGGCCCTAAAAGACCAAGAATGTTAGCAATAACCTATGCAGAAGGATCAGAATCTTGGCGAAATACGGAAACACAACGTTCAAACAGCGACACTCTAGCACACATTTACATGAGTGCGGATTATAGAACACTGTCAAATTCAATGATAATCGATTACAAATTATGTAACACCGTTTTCCCTCACCTCAGACTAATCGAAAAAGCTGGAAAAGAGCTTGACCATCTTGTGGCTTGTATCGGTCAAGTCTACTATAGAGATACACGTATTGAAGACGATCAAGAGCTAATGCGCATGGTGGAGGGCAAATGGTTCAGTCATATAATCCAACATTGTACAAAATTGAAGTCGCTTCGTGTTTTGCAAACGCATATTGTCTGGTATGATTCTGTCCGTAATTTTCCAATCAACACTTTCATTACTGATTTGACGCTTGAACAAGTAGCTGTATGTCAACACACTTTAAGAAGAGTATCATACCTTCTTCCCAATTTGACAAGAATTATTTTAAGACATATTTACTACGATAAAAGCGTTACAAACCAAATCACCTCAGAACTTAAAAGTGTTATCGACATGCCATTGGCCACACTCCGGTTTCTTTATGCGCAAGATTGTTTACTTGACGAAGAAAAGAAGACTTTACTCCCGAATTTAATTCAAATTAAATTGACGACCGCCAAAGGAGTTTCATTTTATCGTTCTGTTTTGGCAAAGGATATGGATCATCTGCATTCCATGAGACTTGTAGAAGATTTTGATGATGAAGAAGATTTAGAAATTACCCGAGCCATAGCAATAACGGAAGCAGAGTATTTGGACAAATATAGAGAGTATCAATGTTTAAGCCTACAGGTTAATTGCAAGTCGATCGATTATTTGGTGGTGTCTTTGAAAGAACTTAATCCCGAGTTAGCATGCTATGTATTAATGGTAAATGGAGATTCCAATACAAATTTATCTCCACTTGAAGAACGAAATTTGCGCGAGCATTACGGGAGAGAAAATCATCTTATGGGTAATCGACTCTGATAGAGACACCATTATAAATATTGCAAATTTGGCACAGCCTTTTTTAAATGTAGTGAATAAATGAACCTTACATCTTTCTCTTTTCTTTTTTACGGGTCTCTTAAGGACAGTCAGTTTTCCTTATGTACACTCGGGTGCGCGTAGTCGTAAGATAGGATCTGATACTTCAACTGACACCGAGAGATCAATTTAGTTTATTGCCTTGATCAAAAGAAAATTCATTACAATAAACATACGGTAATCATATCTGAGCAATTTTTAGCTTACTTTCGGTATTTGTTTTGGACTTGGCTTAATATTTCTGCCCAAGGTGAAGAATACGAGCGCAAGAGTGAAATAGTAGCAGTAGAATTGCGAGAAGTATAAACCGCTCATTATGTATTCATGCATAACAATTACATTTTTTCTAGCCGTATATTTTTGTTCTCAAGTCTCAAGGTCGGCTAAGTCACAAGATTTTACATTGTGATTACATGCACTTTGGCTGTCCCTGAGAAAAGCGTTATTCGAATACTATAAACGAATGTTATTGGCTAATAAAAACAATGACAATTTAGGCTTATATGTACTGTTGAAACTATGCCGCCTGTACATTGGTAGTATAATGAGAACAAAAGGGGTCTCTTTATTACACTTTAATATGCCAAATGTATTCATTTGGGTTTTACTGAGTCTTGTGAGCATGTGGTTAAACATTTCAATTTTTTTTTCTTTGAGTGGGAGGGGGTTCTTTATCGGTATGTCTAATTATGATTAAAGTTTTCTATGCGAATAGATAAATCAATTTAAAATCGAGTCAACATATTGTACTTCTTTTCTTATTACATAAAAAAATGGGCCGACATTTAAATTTTCCAGATGATATACTGGATGTGATATTTGGAATTATTCGTGAAGAATCTGATTTTTATAGCCTTTTACAATGCGAGCTTGTGTGTAAAGCATGGATGATACCAGCTCAGCGGTCTCTCTACACTGATATTGAGTTCCGTAGCGAGAAAGAGGTCGATACTTTAATTCGCGCCCTTACAAAAAGACCAAACTCGATTCCTGGGAAATTCACTCGGTCCGTAGTATACAACAATGAACATAACACAAACGAAAACCCAAAAGACACCCGCACTTGTCGTAAAATATTTGAGTATCTGTTCGGGAAGAAAGAAGGTGGAGTAAAAAAGACACCGTGGATAGATTCATTTGTCGAAATTTTTCCCCATGTCCGCAATATCTCATTGGCAAAAGAGGACTCGTCCTATTTTTGGATCTTGATTAAAGCGTTTGGATCAGGAAAATGGAAAGGGATGGAATGCATTGGAAAATGCCCAGAAGAGTTTGCCGATAGCCATAATGCGTGTGCCATGTTGAATAAAGATACGCTCAAAACACTTCATCTTTGCGATGACAAAGAAAACGAAACCTGTAGTTTGTATGATCATCTTCATCTCTTTCCTAGACTGAAGAAACTTTATATGACAACAAATCAATACAGTTTCTTTGAATATGCAGACTATGCTACTGAAATAATACCGGGTCTTGATACGTTGTGTTACGAAAACTTGAAGGATACTGACTTTAATTCTCTGACTCCTTACAAGCCTGTTAATTTATCATTGATTACACCACGTCCGAATATTAAAAATCTTGTTATACAACTCACCTCCTATGAAAATGACAACTTTTTATTGTATCTAATGACAAAATTTCCAAAACTTCAACGCGTGACCATCAATCAAAAGAATAACGCACAAATCCATGGTGCTAGATTGGACGAAATTCAGCTAGTGTGCGACAATTTTTCTGTACCGGTTCTATCTAAATTTATGGCCTTTGTTTCGAAATGTGAAGATCATTTAATGGATTTGCTTTACACGACACAAGATCCTGGTGACATCTTGCCCAATTATTGGAGCCTATGTAACCCCGAGAATCCAAAAGTGGTAACAATAACGTATTTTGAAGGCCGCGCAAGAAGACGATTCAATATGATTGAGCATAATGAAGACATGGTCCGGATACGTATGGATGTACCTTCGTTACTTGGATCGAGTGTCACGTTGGTAGATTATCCTTGGCTTGAACCTACTCTTCCACATCTTATGGTGCTAGAGAAATGTGGGGAACAGATTGATCATCTTGTACTGTCCGTAAACCATAAACACATTCCACTTTATCTTTATGAAGAAGGAGTTGATGTCCCCAATGAAAATTCGATCAATCTTATGGATGGGTTTTGTTTCGGTCATGTGATCGAATATTGCACCAAACTTAAAGTATTACATTACTATCGATCAAAGTTGTTCTCTTTATTCAAGTATAGCAGATATGTGTTTCGCAATACCACCATTACTGATTTGATTCTTGAAGATGTGCTCATTTCTATGGATACGATGTCACAAATATCAGAACGACTCCCTTCTCTCAAAAGACTTCGGTTGAGGCATGTAAGTTGTGACTCCAAAATCTTGGATACCCCGCTCTCGTTAGATAGTGTGATTGACATGCCATGGACGTCTTTTCGCTATTTGAACCTAAGAAACTATATGATTGATGGTGTATCCTACTTCCGATTACCGACAAACATGTTGGTTCACTTGACAACCGAAAATGAAGAAATGTTTTTTAGATGCAAGATACGTAATCCGACTCGAACACGATGGGAAGATATTGTCATTGATACAGATGATATAGAGCACATACCCGAGTTTCTAAATCCACCGCGTGCTATTCCAATAGAAGAGGAGGAATACATGTCTAGACTGCGTCAGAAAAACAATGCAAGTGTTCATGTCATTTGCAAATCATTGAATTATTTAGTCTTAGCTTTTGATCTGATCAGTCCAACTCTATCGTGTTTTGTTTTGGTTCCTGATAAAGAAACGGATGTATCTACCATGAGTGACCATGAAATTTGTGCACATTACATGAGTCGTGATAATTAATCATTCTCAAACCATTGTAATAAACACATTCTGTATCATTGAAAAATCTAAAATCGTAATTTTTATAAAATATGAAATAGCCCTGATAATAAGCAAACACATTTCTCTTTCCTTGGAAAATCCAACACGAATATGAAAAAAATTATGAATCTAAATTGCAATACTGCCTGATTTGACATGGTTCAAATACCTTTAAACTTTTTGCGATTTAAAGCCAAATTTAGACTTTTTTTTGTTTTTTCTCGGTTCCACATGATATGCAGCCTTTGTCACACCCATACGATCAGAATGAATGGAAGATTGGTTTTTTAAAAATAAACTTTTCTAAAAGGGGATGATTACTGTTTATATATGTTTAATTGTTATACCAACTTTAAAATCTTTAAAGCCTTTTTATTAGTATTATAAAGGAGTGATACTGATATGTAAGCAAACTTTATTTAGTAGCGTAAATTAATCTGAATCTAGTAGAAATCTGACGTTCATCCGCTTCTTTAAAGGCGAGCTCCAAATTTTTGTCGTACTCTTCACTCGTAACTTCTGTCAATTCAGTAACCATGACCTTGACTGCAGGGAGAGCCATTTTTTGAACAGCCAAGAACATCTCTCCGGGTTCACCGCCCCAGCTTCCAATGGGCACATTGTAAGTGATATCCTGGATGTTGGCATAACCTGCATCCAAAAGATAAGTGGATATTTTATCAGCGATGAATGAATCCATATGTCTAGCCTCCAAAGCTTGATTGACTAATTTTTTTACAAAAAAAAAAATTGTGTCAGCATGTTGTAAAAGTAACTTTAAAGAAAGGGATAAACGTCTACTTACTCCAGTCACTGATATTCTTGAAGGCAGGACCCGCATTATTATAATGATTGACTAATTCTAAGAGCTCAATGGAACCCTCCGGCTTTAAAATACGTTTCATTTCCTTGATGGATAAAAGATATTGCTCAGTGGGAAATCCCATCACCAAGAATCGTTGGAAAACAAAATCAAAGGACGCATCCTCGAAATCCATTCCTGTACCAGCGTTCATTATTTTGAAGGAAGCATTGGCGGGTTTGTCTTGCGTGTAAAAAACGTCGGCCATATCAATACCGATGAACTCGGAATTAGGGTATAAACGAGCCATATCCTTTAGAAGAAAAGTTAGTTTGATTTTTATGGGTTGCAATAAAAAGCTTACCAGAGTCCACCATCCAGGTCCACAACCAATGTCCAAGACACGAGCACCTTGAGTTAACTTTTCATGCATTTCAGACTTGTAAAGACTGTAAGAAAGAAAGTGAGTTTTCAATTAGTAACAAATTTTCGTGCATTCTTGTTGCCATGGATGTTTACCCTCCTACGAGATTCCTTCAAAATAATGTTAATATCAACTAGATTTAACGATCAATGCTTTAGATAATACTTACTTCCACAAGTTATGATTCAATTGCAATCGAGCGACTTCAGTAGCATCACTAGGCAAGATATAAGCGACATCTTGATTGTTTGCCAAAAGACGACCATCCTTTAATTCAAAGGCGATTTCACAGGTAGTATGAGTAATATTTTCAGCAGTCATTTTTGATGTTTTTTTGTTTGATAAACAATGAAAATGAATTATCGATTATGCGAGTTATATACTTGTTTTCATGCTATGCTGTCATTGGATGAAACGCTCAATGGACAACTTCCCCCCCTTTTTTTTTGTGCCTGCGAGTGTATCACCAAAAGAAAGATCAAAAAAGGAAATACTCCGATATACCAAAAAGAAAAAAAAAGATGACATCATCACTTCAATTTTTGGAGGGGGAAAGGTTGTTTAGGGGCAATTTTTCTGGTTTACCAAAAAAAAAAAAAAAGTTATTTTATCCTTACAATGATTTCTAAAATAATTGCACGTTCTGCCAGACTTGCTCGTCCCACTAACACTCTTCGTCGTGGAGGTCACGGTACTCCTTCTTACAACGAACCCGGAGGATATCTTTTCGCTGAAAAGGTAAATAATCGACATTCCCTTCCACATTAAGAAAGTAGACAGAAAGTGTATATGATCGACTTGGACAGGAATCCGACATCGGGGGAAAGCATGCCGAATATTTTTAAAAGAGTGGAAATAGAAAGGAAAAGAAAAAGGAAGAGGTTGACACAATGATCTTTTTTTTTTACGATTATATACACTTTTTTGTCGAAATTACAAATACAGCATTGATGCAAGATAGAGAGACTAATGGTGGTGTGGGTTATATAGGTCCGTGTAAAGGAAGATTGGGAAAACATTTACTACATTGGTATGGGTGGTGGATTTGTTGCCATGGCCGTTGCCTTGTACTATAAGCCCGACACCAGGTAATTAGACATTGATGAATGCATAAAGAAACAAAGGTTAATCTCTTTCTTTAGTGTTGTTTCTTGGGCCAAGAAGGAAGCCGAAAAGTCTTTGAAGGAAAAGGGTGTTGTTCTTGAATTCACAAAGACTGCATAAATTTTTGTTTTTTTTTACCTCTCAGCTAAAATATCATTAAAAAATTAAATTAAAATATTCACTTTAAAAAAAACGCTCCGGTTATCTTTCTTCTCTTTTACTTTTCTATTTTTTTTTTTCAAATACAACAAAGAAATGACTGAAAGTGATTCTGAGTATGTCAAGCTGATTAGCAGTGATGGCTTTGAGTTTATAATTCACCGTGAAGCGGCTATTCGTTCCGGTACCATCAAGAACATGCTGTGTGGTCCTGGTGAGTGTTTGGGACGCGCTATTCGAGTTACGTAGTATTTTAACGTAAACGTTCCTAGTTCAATTTAGAGAATCCGTTGATAACGAAATCACCTTTAGAGACATTAAGTAAAACTCAAGAAATATATGCATCCCTTCTTTCTGTCTTTTAACAACAGCACACTTTTTTTTTTTTTTCTATAGAGCCAACATTTTGGAGATTGTATGCCAATATTTATATTACAAATGGAAATACGAAGGCTCCTCAAAGGAGATTCCTGAGTTCAAAGTAGACCCAGAAGTTGTTTTAGAAACGTTAATGACGGCGGATTTCCTTGAATGTTGATAATAAAAAAAAAAAGGACGTATTTTATTATTATTTTTTTTTACTGTATATTTCTGTACAAAAAGAAGGCGAGGGGAAAAAAAGAATTAAAAGTTAATGGCGTTACCGAAAGAAGCGATAAGACAGGCTTCACGGAAGGCTTCAGATAAGGTAGGATGAGCATGACAAGTACGACCAATATCTTCAGCAGAAGCGTTATACTCCATAGCAAGAACACCTTCAGCAATCATTTCACCAGCGTTAGGACCCATAATATGAACACCCAAGATACGATCAGTATCAGCATCTGTAATCACCTTAACCATACCATCAGTGTCATCATTGGTACGTGCACGAGAGTTGGCAACAAAGGGATAACTACCAGTCTTGTACTTGACACCTTCTTCCTTTAATTGACTTTCGTTCTTACCAACCCAAGCAACTTCAGGATGGGTATAAATAACAGAGGGGATAGCATCATAGTTGACATGACCATGACCAGTAGCAATCATTTCAGAGACAGCAAATCCTTCATCTTCAGCCTTATGGGCCAACATGGGACCAAAAGTAACATCACCAATACAACGAATATGAGGAATGTTGGTTCTGAATTCAGCATCAATCACAACACGACCACGGTTATCAAGCTCTACACCAATGTTCTCTAAACCGAGACCAACAGTATAAGGACGACGACCGATAGAAACCAAAACAGCATCAGCTTCAAGCTAATATAGATTTGAAGTCAATAAGGGTGAAAATAGCATTGGATCCTTTACTTACTGTTTCTGCCTTTCCTCCCTTGGAAGCTTCTACTTCTACCTTGACAACATCACCGTCAATCTTGGCACCGTTTACCTTGGTGCTCATCTTGAACTTCATGCCTTGCTTGGTCAATAACTTGTGGAAACCCTTGGCAAGTTCAGGGTCCATACCAGCACCAATGGCACCGAGATATTCGACAACAGTGACTTCAGCACCGAGACGAGCCCAAACAGAGCCCAATTCAAGACCAATGACACCAGCACCAATTACAACCATTTTCTTGGGCACTTGAGCAAGTTCAAGAGCACCGGTAGAAGAAACGATACGCTTCTCATCAATCTCAATACCGGGAATAGGTGTGACTTCAGATCCAGTAGCAATCACAATATTCTTTGCCTTTAATGAAGAAGTGGACTTACCATCCAAACTAAGCACATTAATCTCGTTGGCGGTCTTGAAAGAACCTGTACCTTTAACGTAATCGACACCGTATTTCTTGAATAAAAATTCAACACCCTTGGTTAATCCACCAACTGCTCTAAGACGAGCCTTGTGCATGTTATCCAAATTCAACTTTACATCACCCACTGCACACATAAAAAATTAAATATCTCCTCTCCCAAATTCTATACAGTTTTGTTTCCTTGCTTACCTTCGATACCACGAGATTTAAGGTCATGTTGAGTTTGGTGATAGATGTGAGAGTTATTCAACATGGCCTTGGAAGGAATACAACCGACATTTAAACAAGTACCACCCAAAGAACCACGCTTCTCAATACAAGCTACCTATATTTCTTTTCTTTTTAATATCTCCCCCTCCTTTCATCTCTTTGTATTCAATCGTCTTACCTTGAGTCCTTGTTGAGCAGCCTTGATAGCGGCAGGATAACCACCAGGTCCACCACCAATAACAACAACATCGTATTCTGTACCTGTTAACGTATATTTTAGCCAAGGAAAACGTATCAATGTTTTCAATCGTTACCTGTAGAATAGAAACGATAAAAGGCGTTGGCTACTGGAGCACGAACAGTCTTTACGGTAGCATGACGAGCGGCAATCTAAGAAAGGAATTAGTTACCATGTCAATATTTCTCCTTTTCTGATTCTTTTACGTTAGCCAAAGGAGATTTGGTAGTGGCAAGTCTAAACATTTTTTTTTTTGGGGGGTTAAAAAGAGAAAAAGAGGGGAAACACGGAAAAAGATAACAAAGAAAAAATATTTAAATGTTTTTTTTAGCTGAGTTTTTTTAGACCCCCCAGGCCATTCTTTTTTTTTTTTGTGTGTGTGCGTGTGTGTATGGTTTCTTTTTCATAAGCATGATATGACTTATATTTTTAAATGAAGTGTAACTCAATGTGTATGTGTTTAGTTGAATAGAAAAGAAGAATTCGTTTATTCTCTATTGAAAAAAAAAAAAAAAAAAAAAAATGGGTTCACTCGGGAAAAGGAGGGCAAATAAACTGTAGGAGATTCAATTCTGAATTAAAAATGATGGTGATTTCGCATCGTGATAGATCTCTGCAGGTATCCAACCGATGTAATTCATACCTCCGAATCCACCCACATAATACATCCCTTTGACTTGGAACTCGTAAAAGTTGAAATCATGAAACTTCCTCCTAAACTTAGAGTTAGTACACATTAAAGAGGCCGTTGTTATTTATTGTTACCATGGTTTGGCTTCAGGATGCGTTTCCGTAAAACATGACATGGCCTCTTCAGACTATATTAAAGGTTAGAATAATGAATCACAGGGTCTCTCTCTCTCTCTTTTTTTTTACCTTGGACTCGGGTACCCTTTCCATCTTGCCGAATAATGTAAATCTGGGTTGTTGAACAGGTGTTGAGTGATTGCCAAAGTATGGATTGTAGTCCTTTAGAGCATTCACCGTGAAACCGACCCTTTCTGAATCTTGGTGCATATTTCTAGCACTCATCTATTGTCTACTGAGTACAGAGCAAAAAAAAAAAAAAATTATATATAAAATGGGCACTTACTTGTAAATCCGACATGAACAATAATAAATTACCATCCTCTGAACATTTGTCACTGTAATACTCCATAATACCAAAGGGAAATCCACTGAATTCAGGCGATACAGATTCATCCATCAAGGTTAATATTGTGCCACGACCTAAACAGACTTTTAGTAATTAATAACAAAAAGTGAGCGGGAATAACTTACCTGCATCCGATACGATCTTTCGCGCTAATTGTGCTGCTACTTGGATAGATTGAAGGGTATTGACAGGTTGAGCGGTCACAACTATCAGCAGCAAAGAGAATAGAACGGCGTAGTTTAACAATAGCATTATTTTTTTTTAAAAAAAAATAGAGGAGAAAGGAATATAAATATAATAGGGTATGCGTGCGTGTGAATATATATAGACAAATAAACAAATATTAAAAAAGGATCTGATAAGCGGACATCTGACCGCGTGACCTCTTATTTTTTTGACTGTTGTTGCTGTAGTCTCTGTTCTTTTTTGGCTTGATATTCGGCCTTCTAAAGATGGATGAATGAACAAGTGTTAACTAAAGCTGATACAGGCCAATAGACATTCTTACCAGTTTGGTATAAAGAGCACTTTCACTTCTGCCAAGTGTTAATTTTTCCATTCGCTTTCTTGAAGATAATTTCAAAGTGTAACTGAATTGTGCTTGAATTTGTGCATAAATATCCTGAAATGTAGAAAAGAGAAAAAGTGAATAGACGAAAATGCGCATTGTTGGGTTCTTTCCGTACCTTGATTCCTAATAAGTCAACGAGTGATCTTAATGCAGTGTTACTTTTCCGTCTAAAAAAAGGATCTTGTGATGATATGGGAGTACGTCTGGTGATGGATGAATGATAGGATTGTTGTCTATTATTTTCTTTTTCTTTTTGAAATACCGTATTTGCCCTTTCTTGTAAATTCAATGCCATCGATCTAAAAGCACTACATGGAATGTCAGGCAAAGAAAACATCTGAGTATAATTTAACCCACCCACCTGACAAGAAAAGGCCAACATGATATTAAATAAACTCGATCCGTCATCAACATCATTAACGAATAGAATCTTGCTTCTCCTCTTGCCTGTGAATCTCGTAATTTAAACATGTAACTCATGACATATCCATTTTCATCATCCCCAAATAAAACTGGTCCATCCCTTCCCTGACAAAATTCCGCCGTCAAACTGCAAACAGAAGAAATTTAGCTTGATAGAATAAAAATCTCACTTTTACTACTACTACTGCTGCTGCTACCTCCTCACACACGCAAGTCGTACCGCCTTGTACAAATGATTTTGCTGAGGTGCTTTAGTTCCTATATACTTAATGGAGGGATCATCTTGATCAAGTGTAAATAAACTTTTGGCCTCTGTAATACTCTGGCCTGTATTCACAAGAGGTAATTGCGCCGTACACGCTGCACACGTCGCGGAAGAAGTCGTCTTTTGTGGTGTGCTGCACAGGGAGTTTTTTCGTAGAGGTGGTAACGCCGCGGTTTCCCCATCTAAATTCATCGTCTTAAGCGCAGGTATGTTAATATCCAACGTCGACCCTGAGGAGGATGTTTGGTGAATGGTTTGTGTGCAATAAACTACGCAGGGCCCATGAACTTCACAGAAGTGAAGTAGTGCAATTAAAGCATTCATCGCAAAAAAAAAAGAAAAAAAAATGAAAGGAGGGGTATAAAATAAAATAAAGAAAAAGGAGTTGTAATAGGAGTTTTTTTATTTTTTTTTTATAACAAACACACCTGACATCTGTGTGTTGCAATGATATCTTAATTCTGTAATCATAACAATCATTTAGTTTGGATAATATGTCATTTTCTAATCATATTATAGGATAGGGTGTACTCCGTACTCTCTAAAATGTCGTACTAATCACATTTTGTCTTACATCTCTACATCAGTCCTATCAAAACAAAGCTTCCCAAGTCAAACTTTACGGAAAGGACATGCATGCTTATATTGCTGGTGCGACATTATAAAGACATTAAACCTCAATTTAGTCCGGCCTCCATGTATGCTGTGTTCAATATTGTATTGGCATGTTTAGCAACCATATTAAGGAAGTAATGAAACCTTTGAGAGTAATAGACAATGAATTGCCTTGCCCTATCTCGGAGGATGGCCATATAAAATAATCTCTGCTGACGGTGAACACAAAACTTCAGTTTGTCTGTAGTGTAACATAACTAACCACCTATTGTCATGGAAAAATCTGTAAAAATATGTCCAGCTGTGGTTTTTGAATTAATAAAAAACTGCACTTTTTATGCTAATTTTGACATATAGTCAGATCTTACAATATGGAGTTGAGACATTTTTTTTAGACTTGAATTAAGTGAGCTATTGAAACACAAGTGTAAGCAAGGGGTTTTTTTTTTATGTATGTATTTTATGATATTTGTATAGTTTATGATAGTTTGATAGGTTGTCTAAAATAAAGTAGGTAGCAAGCAACCTTCTAAAAAAATCTACAATGTGTGTCAAATAAATCTGTACTGTCGGCACAAATATCACAGTGCCTCAGTCTAAAATCAGACGGTTTAAAAAAGTATATTTGACATTTCATAAAATGTATTAGAAAATCGCAAAAGATTTTTTTGAGACAGCTGAATAAAACACCAAATACACTACTGAACAAATGTCAATAAAATTCATTTGTGGGGCAAAGCATATCGCTACTAGAGAGTTTACCCTGTATTTGGAGAGACTAATTGAAATTTAGAAGGGGCTGAAAAGCTTTGATGTTATTAAGATCGACTACCAGTAAAAAAAAAATCCATGATATTTATGCGATCCGAACAAAATTAGGAATCCTGAAATTACAAGATTTAACATTTTTTTTTTTTACATGACAATAAAACTATAAGTGACATCCTCTTTGTTAAGTTGGTTTATGTACAGAGGCATAAGTCAAGTAATGGTTATTTCTTACTGTTATAGCATTACTTGTATATCAAAAACTTTGAAAAAGTGCACTTCTGAGGGAGTGGCCTCTCCAAAAATACCCACTGAAAATTCTTTCCTCTGTCAAAACTTTATTTAAAATCATTGGTATCTGATAACTTTGTGAGAGATATACCCGCAAATCTTTTTACGGAACACACCATTTTATTTAATAACACCCTTGATAGACCTTTTAATGACCTCCAAATCAATATCACATTTCCGCTGAATCTTTTTTATTATTATTATTATTCTTAGCTTGCTTGTGTCAGATCGAGGCCTGTCAATGTATTTACATGGTTTTTTTGTGAGCATACTGATGATACTTTTGAGTATTAAAAATATTTGGTTTGTCAACATTTGCATCTAGTATTTAGTTATGTCTCGCTCAACGGATATTGCAACACCCGAGAAATGAAGTGGCATTTTTTTTTACGTTTTTGTGCAATTAATAATTTTTTGGCCTCACATCATGAAGAAGTGGGACTTGTAAATGAAGAAGAAATATAGAAGAGGAGAAAAGAAAGAATTAGATAAAATTGAGCTGAACTAGTTGACAGACGTAGTTAGGCGACCTTTCTATTGGATTGATAAGTAGAGCGATTTAAGTAAAGACACAAGTTGATAGAGTGTATTTAACCAAAACGATATTTTGTGAACAATGTATATTGCCAACAAAAGTAAACCAAAATGTTCCAAAGTAGAGACGCTTTTGGATGAAATTGTCAAGAATTTACTTTATTGGCCCTTTAAATTTTTCTTGCGCTGTTGTTTGTAGATGTGTTAAGCACGAAGAGAATATTGAAAAAGAACAAGTTATACTGCTTATTCTTGAGTATCACCTTATCGAAGACACTTAAAGTAAAATTCTCAAAAGGTATTCAGATTTTCTAAATATTCAATACAGAAAAGGATCAAATGGCATTGATAGAATGTCAAACGCATTATATGAGTGGATATGATATAACAATGCTGTAATATATATCGTAATTTTACCGATAGATATCGTATAGAACAACCTTCAGTAAGGTGAAATTACAATTCAATATTTGAGCCGTGTTATGATATTAAAAAATTGATTTTAACACAAATAATATATTGACCGGGAATCTTACCAATGTAAGGTTAATCATGACACTCCTTAGTCTGTTGCTAAAGCATCGGCTGATAATTTTTTATTTATTTAAGAACTTGAGCTAATCATTATAATAAGTCATTATAAACCTTCTCGCAAGAACAATGTTGCAACTGCGTTTAGATAATCATTAACATTATTGGGTCAATCCTTTTAAAAAAATGATGACTCTTTTATTATAATATTTCTATGTCTGAACTAAGCCTATTGTTCCGCTAATAGATTATAATGCCTCCACTTAACTATAAAAATTGATTCATTATAAACTAAATT
This sequence comes from Mucor mucedo, assembly GCF_025094135.1. Lineage (NCBI taxonomy): Eukaryota > Fungi > Mucoromycota > Mucoromycetes > Mucorales > Mucoraceae > Mucor > Mucor mucedo. Next base: position 6,492 of record NW_026252506.1, on the reverse strand, counting down.
AAATGAAGTTATCACTTATTTACCGTTACAATTCGGATTTTCAAGATCTAATTACTGACTTTATAGCCTTTTTATTTCATTTTTTGAATGGAGTTATGATATATAATTATTCATTATTTATCTCACCTGGAACTATTCGATAAAAATGCTGAAAAAACAAAAGATACTGAATATAATTTAAACTCCGCCACAATTTTTCAAAAAAAAAGCTGCCTCGGTGCTGGATTGAACAACAGACCTTTTGTTTACAAGACAAACGCTCTACCACTGAGCTACAGAGGCTGTAGATGTCATCTGACGTTTAAAATAAAAATATATGGTTTTAAACAGTAATTTTAAACATCACGTGATTTCCACGTGGGCGCTCTTTTATTGGTTGAAAAATTGTTTACGTCTGTAAGTTCTGGGTCTGATAGTCTGAGTCATGAACAGTTTGGTTTATCTGTAATTCTCTAATTGATAAAATTGTTGTCTTTTTGATTTAATAAATCTTATCCCATCTTTTGTTTTAGTTACAAATCCATCTAATTTTTTTATTATTGACCGAAATTTAATTTTTGTAATCAACAACTGATTATTTGTCAAGGTTTACATGTATTCTCTGAATACTTTAAAGGTCATACTAATGCAACTCTCATTTCAATTTTTCGTATACATTATTTGCGAATTTTTACAGTCTTTTTGTATAAGTATGTACTGTAATTATTCTCCTGATCAGAGCAAAAATAGTCATAAGAGACAAAGAAGATCATATCGGATAGTTCGTCTAAGAGAAAATATAACCACAACGTTATAACTTCGGCCTATTACGTGATAATTTGCATTCAAAACCCTTTTGTTAGTGCAACCGCAACTGTAACTGCAGCTGCAGTATTAGCTCTTGTCTCAAGTTTTAGGTGCACATTGTTACTGGCTTGTTTAAGTGAAAAGCGGCAACATGAAATAAAGATAAAGAGTAAGATAAAAGTTCATGAAAAGTGAGCACCAGACTATATGTTGTCAAATGAGATAAATGAAATATAAAGATATAAACGAGAAAGGTTACGACGAATCAGTTATTTGTGTCTTTGAAGGAGTATAGTAAGTAATACAACTGGTAAGACTAATCAGTGCTGATTTATAAGGGCTTTCGCACAGTTATAGTTTTGTCTTGAAAAAAATGATAAATTATCAGCGAAAGCAAGTCAAGAGTAAGACTGGTAGTCAATTTTGTCCGAAATTGGGGAGGTGATGCTACTAAAATCAAAGGCATCATTCGCTCAAGCTTGAAACCGGTATTATAGCGATTAAAGGCAGTCGAAATGATATGACTCTGACAGTCGATAAATATGGCTCGACCATCCACCGTAATTCATGCTTCAAAAAAATGCGTCTCCAGTGCCATCGTCGAGATAACATATTTAAAAGAATTAAATGGACACCAGCTTGCTATAATACAGAGTATTCTGCAAGATTGCAACGACATACTACCATAAATTGCGATACAAACGGGGCAAAGAACATTGACTTAATTGGATTTTCAGAGCTTGTATTATCTAACGATAAACCGTTGCTGCCGTTTTGTCGCTTTAAAAAAAAGCAGGTAAATTGGTAAAAAAAGAAATATAAAACTCCATAACGATCGTAACTATTTTAAACAGGTTCAACCTTGCAAGCTTTTTCTTCCTGAAAGGAAAGAGACTAATTTTTAATTTCCTTTATGCCAGTCCAGGTATGGGGAGAGCGGCAAAAATACGGCCAAAAATACATCAAACTTCATTATGCGAGAGTGATTTTCGGACTGCTAAATTTTGTGCGTAGGTTTAATCTTTAGCTTCCAAACCTGCATTTTGCTTTTCGTCCGAACACGCTTCGCAGGAAAATGGCATCAAAACGACGACAGAGTTCCAACCATAGTGATGATCTTTCACGTTATGAGTTTGTGGACTTTACATCAGTTTCTCATTTTGAAAAATTTGTCACCATGATTGAAGAAACATTATATTCATGGGGAATAAAAGATGGGTCGTATGGAATATTTTCCAATGAACAGTTAGAAAACCACGGAGCTGCCATTAGTCATCCCTCAGCTTTAGAATTTACTAGAAAAGAAACACTTATTATTGGAGAAGATTCTTTCCAGTTTACTTATCATCTTCATCCTTTACAAGGCGAACACCAAGAACGATTCCCTTTGGCCGCAGATTATTTTTACTATTTTGGCCATCAACAGTATCACCCGTTGCATCGATGGACAGGCCAGGATAGGATTTTAATTATGGAGCCCAACAATGACTCGATAAAAAAAAAGATCTTTAATCACGGAGGAAAGTCTTCCATGGATATGATGCAGGCCAAACAAGTTATATCTGCATGTGCCATAGCTTTTCAGAATGTGGGCTGCAAAGTACCACTGTTCGTACCAACAGGACATTGTAGATATGATATGTACACAGGATACCAAATGAATTCTGATACCAATGACGCATTGACAGAAACAGAAGTAAGGTTCAACATGTCAGTCACAACCCCACCAAGCTCACAACTATCATATTTGGACGGATTAAAAACTCTCTTTTTACAAAAACTTTGTGTGCATCGAGAAGAATATGGTTCGTCAATGACTTTGGTTTATTTGGATGTGTATTAAATTATATATAGGCAAATCAGGTGATATGATTGAGAATTTTAAGGTATCAGCTGTATACACCTATAACCTGAAAAATTGGTTTGACGAAAATTGGAAAATTTGGGAAGATACGAAGCCAGTATTAAAACGAAAACCAAGCTTCAGCGACGATTTCGAATCTTGGGGGGATGATGATGAGGAAGATGAGACAGAATCAGAAAAGAAAGGAAACATACAACTACTATATGAAACAGAAATGCATCAATTGCAGTTTGGATCTTTAAACGATCCGCTCAGAACTCTGACATTAAGTGCATTATTTCCTTTGTCTCAAGATACTCTGTTTGATGATGCATATCAAACAAATATGGATGCTTTAACAGCAAAGCAATGGCAAATCTCACGTGAACTTGCACCCAAATCACAACAACGGGCTTATTTATCCACCTTATTAGAACAAGCGATTGATTCGTGGGTAAAGGACCCTTCAAATAAAGAGTATCTTGCACCTTATGATGACAGTAATGATGAATCAATCAGCGATAGTATAAGTTTGATGCGAAACTTATTTGCACCAGGAGGCAGTCATTCAATGGGAAGCGGAGACCAGCAGGTTAATTTCTTTAAATCAGATCAAGTTGATAACGTAATCAATGCACTGTTTGATTCTATGCAATCACCCATTGAAGAAGATAAAAACGACAAAAAGGGATTTTTGTCGACAAAGCAACTATGTCTACGGTTGAAAACTGGATCTTCTGTACCGTACCGCTCATTTTTATGGAACATGATGCTATACACCCTTGAGGAGGCTTCGTTAACCTCAGATAATGGGAAGAAACAAAATGCTTCCAACTTTTTAGGCTTTTTGAAGATTATCTGGCTGGAGGTCTTGAGAAAGATTCGTTGGCATTGGGAAAACTTGGTGCCCATACCTGACTTAAATCCATATCTCTATGACTCTACTTTAAATCTGGATCAAAGTAACATGCTTGGCATTGATCTACGCTACAATATTGTAAAGTTCATTTCACTCTTGCTCAATACTCTAAGTTAATTAACCGTTTTTTCTTTGGATCTAGCTACATCAAAAAATTTCAATGGTGAATTGCTGTATTATCCGTAAGCTGCAAAATTTGCCACAAAATGGGAACACCAAAATCTATGATACAAAGCCAGCCAGACATGCTGGTAATTTACTTGATAGCATTTCGAGTGAGCATGAGCGACAGTCAAAATCATCAAAATTTCAATCCATGCTAGAAAGGTTTGTTGATGGTGGTTTATCTGAATCCGCTATTGATGTGAGTTTTTTTTCTTTTACGATGTCCGCTCCAGAGTTGTTAATCTCTTCATTAGGACTCTGTCTCTTTTGAGCCATCAGATATAGAAGATGCTGAATCAGATGACAGTGATGTGTTTTTAGATGCAGTGGAGGAAGAATCTATCAGTAGCGCCAGCAAACAGGACTCAGCATCGTCCTCATTGATAATACCTAATAATACCATGACAGAATCATTCGTTAGTTTGCCTTACATACCCGTATCGAATAGCGCCGATGAATTAGAAGCAGAAGCAGCTACCATTAAGGAACCAGAGCTATCGGAAGGACAATCACATACACACAACACCTTAAGATTGCTAAAAACTGGTGAAGCTATGCAAGTTCCAATAACACAAGATCCGGGATTCATGACGGAAGATATGATCCATGAACAGGCTAATGTATTTGAGAGTTTGGGTACATCAGAAAATGCCACGCAACAACGAGCTAAACTACAGTCAGCACAACTCTATTCAGATATGCAAGCATTTAAAGCAGCCAACCCTTTTGCTTGTTTAGAAGACTTTGTGCGGTGGCACTCACCTCGAGATTGGATTGTGGATGATAGTGAAGAAGGAGGGCATCTTAGTGCAAGAATGTCTGAGTCAAGTAATATCTGGCAAGAGTTGTGGAAATGCTCCCGTAGAATACCATGCTCACGCCAAAAGCCACTATTTAACATGTCTGTTGAAGCAGAAAAAGGACTTTACTTTTTGGAGACCACGTCGGTTTATGAATTTTTCTCAATGTAATATGGATGGATAGAGAATGAAAATAATGGATTTATACTCATATGTTTATAGAATGCTACCAACTTTAGGACTGATAGCGTACGATACTCTTTCGACGCACCCAGTCGCTAGATATAGTACACATGTGACAGAAGGATTAGCCAGCCTAGGCACAGATTTAGCTGAATTTCCTTGGGAAGACCTCCGGTATGTATTCTTAAAGTTTATTACAACATGAAACACTGAACTTTATAAAAGCCGAGGAAAAAAAACCTTTACCGGTATGATCAGTAGCATACGTCAACAGGAATTTATGATGTGCCACGCTATATCGCTATTACGCAAAGTAAGGGAGTAATTTTAAATAACGAATATGTCTGTGCTAATAATACTTTATTAGCTACCTAGGCAATACGAGTTGGTAGACCAGTTATTGTTTCATGATCAAGCCACCGTGAAAGAAGGAGACGAAAGATCAACTGTATTTCAGCTATTTAAAAACGATCGTAAGTGCTTTATTTTTTACAATCAATAACAACTAACAAATTGTGCAGAAGGAATCATATCAAAACCATCTTATAGAGAATACGTTTTATACAGTGATTGCAGTGACTTGACGACACATGGTCGGGTTTTGCCTTTAAGGCAATATGCAATTGTTAAGGATAATGAAATAAGAATACTGGACACGCAAACAACAGATGCATTGTATTGTTAGAAACAAAAAATATTTATGAAAACAAATAATCTCAAAGAGGTAAGTAAAATTCTGTTTTTTTATACTTAAAATCTAGACAACCTTAATATCGTTTTGGATAAATCAAAATTAATTTCTAGATGCCCGACTTTATTTTCTTTAGACGAAACAAGGATGGAAAATAGACAGGTTCAAAATAAAATTCAGACATTTTGCATTATAGTAATTTAAGTTAATGTTAAAGTACCTTTCAAACGATAATTCAGGTTTCGGTACACTGGTGTGAAAAATAGTCTCTGTAATGGGTTTTTTTGACATGATAAACATTTTCTTTCTGTCCATACTTCGATCGTAATTGCTTAAAAATTTCTACGAAGAATATAAATGTAATATACAGTATTCAAATTCAAACGGATTTATCGGGTTCAACTTTCCCTTATTATATTCTAGCCAGCTGAACTAATTATGTTCATCAAGGCACCTATTGACGAAGTTGTCAAACCAAAATATTTGCAATCAACAGTCAAATTAGTAGATATTGTAAACAATATCACTACCCATGCATATTCATTATTGACTTGCATATTTCTCAAGAAGCTTGTAGATGATACTAATTTTAAGCCATCCCCATCTATCAACAAACTATTCTTTATAGCGGTTTTCCTGTCTTGGCTGAAGGGCAAGTACGTGTTTGTATAAAAAGTGGAAGTGGGAAATCAAATTGAAAGACGATACACCGGTATGATAATTTTAAAAATGAAGCACAAATAATTGTATTGTAAAAATGCTGGATATCTACCGCCAAAGCGAACCATGTTCAATAATCTGCCGTTGATGAATGTACCAAGATCTAGACCGCCTATGTAAACAACTTAAAAGCATATTTGGTACTCGACTCCGCCAGTTCTGTGATGAAAAGAATAAAAAAGAAAGAAAGATGCAAGATATACCGAAGGAGTAATAAAGGGAGTTATTCAAAGTGGCGTGACTATTCTATGTGCGAATACTAAAACATCAATAACTAGAAGTCAGTTACCAGAGGGTAATGTTTTAGATGATAATCAAGTAATTCGATATAATATGATATTAAAGCAAACCCTCCAAATTAAATAAAAGCCTTCTACATACTTAG
>NW_026252505.1:0-65126 GCF_025094135.1 Mucor mucedo | reverse complement strand
TCAATATCACCAGGATATAATAACTATGATGCTTGATTGCATTAGGATCTTGTTTAAATGTAACCAATCGAATAATTCTTGCTGGAGATTTCGATATAACTTTAACGCCCGAGACAAAACAAAACTATACAACCATCTTCAAAATAAAATTTAAAATGGGCTATCTAATCGGCGATAGATTTTCTGCAACAAGCAATGGTGCGTACATTAATAACTTAGATGCAAATTATACTGTTTAAGAAAGAGGTTTATACATTTCATTTACAACCTAACATGAACACTTATACACTAAGTTTTAAATGCGTATATTTTTATTTATATGCATTATCTATTATTCAGTTACAAGTACGTTTAAGCTCTTGTGATATTAAAAAAAGTGTATCGTATCAGATTAGTAAAATGCCACCGGGAAGGATGATTAACCTTGAGTGTGGTCGGATCTTTTTTTCTCTCTTTTTTTTTTTTTTAATTAAACCCTATACACTAACAACACACAACGTCAGGTCAAAACATTGTTATAACAGAAGATTATATTTCTGGGAAAATGCCCAATTACCTTCAAAAGAAAGTAGTAGTCGATTGTTAAATAACTAAATATGATTTGTGCTTCTCAACTTGTCTCAAGCTCTACGAATACTGGAACATCAAAAATACTCATATGTCAAAAAAGAAGATTATACCCTGTTCACCTTATGCTGGAGCAATTGACCATCAAGTTCTCATTGTGACCAGACTGAAAGTCTATCCATCAAGATTAAGTCTAGTGACAGCCATGGATTATAGACTAGCGTATTTAATATAATCAAGGTTCGTTTATCTGCTGTTGTGGTTATAAAAAAAAGAAGAAAAAAGAAAGCCGATTGGATTGCACTTGTATCTAAATCTACGAGCAAGAAAGTAAAGGACAAGAATACTTCAATCACCCTGTTTTTATTTCTTGTTAATCAGACTGATAATAAGGTAAAAAGAAAAAGAAAGAAAAAAAACACGACACGATTCCCCAAACAAATAATTAAGAGATATAATAACATGTTCTTGTTTGTAGCCGTTTTATTTTTCTTCCTTTGAAAGCAAAAAAATGTATACCATCTTATTTTATGGTACCTATATTAGAAACGATGCCAGAATATTGTGTCAGCACTTTTTCTTTCGGGCAAGATTAAGAAAATTGTATTTCACCTTGAAGCGAGCATTCACGTTTGTCAAACAGTAACGATAGGATAAGTAGTGATTAGGATAATATTATTGAAGAGAGTATCATTTCTGATGACTCGCTGGCAGAAAGGAAAGTCAAGTGCAACTTATTCGATGGTAAGTTTGATAAAGCAATAGGTAGGTTTATCAAGCTGTATCCTTCGGGAGAGAAAAAAATAAATAAAAGACAATTATGAAATCCCGGAAGTTATTTTAAATTTTAAGAAGTATGCAACGTCTTCCTTGAAAAAGTTTGTTTTTGTACCTGCTACCATCCAGAAAGATTGATTTTTTTTGTGGTTTTTATATTTGGTACATATTTTGACTTAATATAATAAAAAAAAAGACTCGAAGAAAAAGACATGGTAGAAATGATACAAATAGATAGTTACCAAAGAAAAAAAAATGTCTTTGACGTCAACGTTAACATTTTTTTTAACGTACTCGCTTTAGCCTCCCAAGTTGCTACATCATTTTGATTATCAAATATGGACTTATATATGCCTTATCCTAGATACTAGCTTGTTTGTGATGAAAGCTGTATTTTGCAACATATGAGCTATTAAAGAAATATCAAACCATTGATGAGCACTGTGGTATTTGAAAAAATTGATACAATTGAAAAGTAATGAGATAAAAGTGTATCTTTATTCGAGGTAAAAAAGACTAAAAGAACTCTGCTGCTATGAAATAATTGTGTTGTGTTTTAAGGTAAAGTAAAATTATAAAAAGACTATAGGAGTAGTTTGAGACTGTTTATAAGATTGTCCTTTATTAAAAAATGAAATATACGAGTATTTATATAAAAGACTGTCTGCTGTGTTCATATCTCTAGTGCTATCTTGAAGTTATCATTGATTAACCAAAAATGTATACGATTATTACATAGTCACTAATTTAGTCTTGTTCTTATAAATGTTAAGTCTTCTTAACTCTCTTTGCTTTAAACTAAATTCTAAGTAATTCCCAGACGTATTACATTAGACTTGTGATGTAATATCCTTATAGTTCTTACTATGACATTTATTGTTAAGCTTATATCACAAATGGTATCAGCATGGATAAACCTTTGTTAGCTCTGATATGGCTATAGCCTTGCTAGGTCACCACAAATTGATCCTTTTTATATTGCACAACTCTCCTGAGTTTTAATGATGAGTCAACCTTTCTGGTCTTGGAATAGATCTATACTTTGTTTCCCGCCTTGGGTTAAATGAATACTACTCGTTGGAATTGTTTCCAGTAAACGTTGTCTCAGTTCAGTTGATCGGGAGCATGAGTATTCTAATAAATCTTTGGTGTTACGGGACACCTATTTATCAGATCATGCAACGGCTACTGTAAAAGATACATACTTGTTTGTCAAGTGTACTTGGCAGTAGAACATAATAGTTATAGTTGATCATTTATTTATTATCTCTGTAATGAATAAAATACGATCCAAAATATATAATGTCTTATTGAGATTTGTATATTTGGTTGTAGAAAGCAGGTATCCATTAATTCATACACTATCTCTTTATACTCTTTATCAGCAGTATAATTATATCAATATATAAGTAAAAGAACTATTTATATTAACAGCTGATCTATTCTCTCTCTGGGTACCTAATCCATTGAAAGAACTATTAATATTAAGTTTCTCTTTCTTATAATTTGTGATTTAATCTGAGAAGATTCTCTTCTCGATTGGTGATATCGTGACTCATTGATATAGCGTTGTGTATCCAAGTGTCATTCGTATATCATATTTAGGCCAATCACGTAATCTTTAATATAGAAGTATTTACTCGTAGTAGGAGCAAGTTGTATAGTAGTATACAAGCGTATGCTGATATGAAACATCAAAGGTTGTTTTAATTTAATAGTTTATTTATTTAAACGACTTGCTTAATTATTCTTAAGTGAATCGTACCCAAATACGACAAACCTGACAAGTCTCACAGACCAAGAACACTTCAAAGGTAGTATTATCCCAGTTGTTAATAGATTGCTGGTCAAGATTGCTGTTTATATTCTTAATCCTACCGACATTAATAAAAAAAAAGAAAAAAAAGAAAGAAAAAGAAATCGTTCGAAAAGAAAGTTTCATATACCTGTAATGTATCACATCAAAAGATTAATCGTTCCTTTTTTTTTTTTTTTTTTTTTTTTTTCTCAGTAGCTGAATTCTGAAGACTAGTTACGGGTTGAGAAAAAAGAATGCACCCGGTTTTTTCTTTGATGAAGCAGTCAACCATCAGGTTCTCATGGCGACCACACTGAAAAGCAACCGATTAAGGTTAGGCCTAGCGACAGCCATGGATTATAGAGAAGCACAATACTTAAATATAAACAAGGTTTGATTGTTTGCTATTGAAGCTTTTAAACCCCCCCCCCCCCGACTCGACTGTATCTGATGTAGCTGATACAATCATCAAGGACGTAAAGGACAAGAAGACTTGACCCTGTTTCTTTCCCTTGATAATCAGACTAATAATACCATAAGAAAAAAAAAAAAAAAAAAAAAAAAAAAGCATGATTAACAAAGAACATGGTAGACGATGTAAAGGCAACGACACTCTCTTTCCCCCCAGTAGTTATACACACAAACTCTGTATTCGGTGATAAATACATGTGTCAAATGAAATGAATTCCTAACATCGTCACGTATGATTTTTGCTTTTTTTTTTTGTGATACACAAATTGGCTTACACCGGATAGTTTGACTATAAACATCCCTGTTGCTCCTTTGTGGCGTGTAATTTACTATTCTCATATACTACTTTACCACCAAATTCCCGTTTATGTTTTCCATTCCCTCCATCCACTAAATTAAAAGCGATCCATTTTTATTGTTCTTACATCACGGTAAATTAATGCGGAATCCATCGGTCATAATCGCCAAGTGATCTTTAAAGAGATAAATAAACTTCCAGATAACATGATAAAATAAATTCATGCCATCTTCCACGAGTGTATATATAAAAGTCTAGTCTTCTGCTTCAGCCATATGCATGATTTAGTAATAAATTGATGTATGGGTAGCTCTCATGTTATAGGCTTTACATCCAGGATTGAGATCGATCTTTAATTAGGAGGGCTTTATAAAAGAGTAAGTATCACAATCTCATTTAACACAAAGAATAACTCACCTCGAATGATTTATATCTTGACAACCTACTAGTGTGTATATGCTTGTTGATCATACATAATTCAAGTTTAAATATGTCATAGAGGTGCTACGACCAAAGTTTTGCAGGAATTTCAAATCTTTCTTTGCTTTGCTTATGTTGTTGTTGTGTAGCTGTCCATCCAGTGTCGATAATATGTTCTTTAAGCATTATCCATCATGCGTAGTGGGGTGGATAAATACAAAGGAGAGGAACAAATTACGTCGATTTAACACATACTAATTGATAAATGTCGTTATCCATGGGAACGGAAAAGGTATTGGTGCATTTTCTTTCCTTTGTCGGTCTTATCCTTTGTTGAATTTACGCTTGCTGAATATCTTCTTGGTGAATGTTTAAAAATGAGCACCTAGAACTTTCTCCAAATACTGAAAAGGTAGAATATACCAACTGAGGTGCAGTTGTAGCTGAAGCAAGTTTCACGTCATAAAGTCGGAGAAGCGTATTTATCGGCCACAGCATCAGGAGTGCCATGGGTTAGTGATTGAACGCTGCATTCCCTTCTATTTTTGTATACCGCGCAAAAAAATGGCTAAGGAATGGCCACCATCCAAAGAGAGCGTGCTAGATCTTTTTACGAACATCATTAGTGCACGTTTGCAGTTTTCATTTCTATGATAGACAGTCAAGTGTCTTGACACAACAAAGTCCTTCTGCTTTAGCCATTTCTGGGTATAAAAGAGGTTTTTCAAAAGCTCGTAAAATTATTTGAAGACTGCCTGGTGGATGTCCTGTTGTGACTTGACTATTCAAGCGCTAACAAAAAATAAATAAAAAAAAAAATAAAAAAAAAAACGCACCTCTTTTATTTTTTTTTTCTTTCCCCACCTTCTCCTACAATCTCGCAAGAAAAAGTGTAGCAAGCTTTCCAATGTCATGCCACCTTTGAAACTAGGTTAAACAGGTAATTATACAAGCATGGGGGCTCACTATTTTTTTTTTTCTAATTTCGTTTTTAGCTTCCCAAAGTTTGAAACATCTTGTGACGTTTATCATGTATTTGGCCTTCACTTCACTTTATGTTTAGCCTGTTGATCAGACTAGTGGATTAACACCGTAATAATAAAACCAGCAACAGATGGTCCACAAATTCTCATGATAGTTATTATCACCTTTGGGAAAGGATCGCCAAGCGACAATTTGGAATTATAAGCAATTGCTGTGGGCTGTCTATAGACGATGAAGATGAAGATGAAATTTCATTGAGGACTATGAAAGAATTGAATGCTGAACTTCACTTTAAGAGGTCTTTATTTGCAACAAGAAGTACAATAGGTGTAATCGGACAAACGAGAGCCAGAGAGACAAGATCAGAAAGTATTGGTGTGATCGAAAATACAGCAAATCGACGAAAAAAAACAGAAGGTGGACACGAGATCAGGCATAACATGAGAAGTATCACGCGAGATGGGAGATGATTACAACGCATAAAGCATACTTTGTGGATAAAGGTGTAAAATACAAGGAAATAGAGGTATGTTTCGGCTTGATGATATGGGGATGACAAGAAATAAGAAAATAAGGCGCTGAAAAAGTAAAAGAGGTACCAATAAAAGCAAAGATATATGGCAACTGTAAAATGTTTGACGGATTGATGCAGGAGAATATAAAAGGGGTGTGGGTGAAAATGGTTTAATCTCGAGAGTGTGAATTATGTTAAAAGTTTCTTCACAGGGTGAACTATAAAAAAATGATAACAGATGTAAATCGGTACATAAAGAACGAAGAATTTGTTTTTTTTTCTCTGTTTGGTTAACTTAAACTGTGCTTGAGGCGGGGGGATCTTTCAACTAAAAGCACAAAAGCTCTAATAACTGAATCCAAGTTATGATAGTTGCTGTTCTTAATACATGCAATTTTGACAGGAGATCAGCAAGCATATTGGTAAAAAAAAAGGCAGGGTGTTTTCGTATTCTGTAGGTTTTTTTTCTTTTTATAAAATTCTCTTTCGTGAATGACCAAGGGTTTGAAGCTTTCTGTAGACTTTTTATGATAGGCACACGACATGTCTTCTAAAAACGGCTGTGAAAAAAAGTGCTTAAAACGTCATTATAACTGATGTGGTTATCCTTAATGTAGTAAGAGTAAAAAAAAAAGGGGGTGTTTCGCCAAGTAAACAGTGGGCTTATTTTATGCCCTCCCTCCGGAGAGATGTTGTGCCGGTAGTTACATCTTAGATACAGCCAAAATGAACGTAGTCACAGCCTAGGTTCGGAAACCTTTTGGCTGTTCCTAAGAGATCACATGCTGTAGTGGCTGTAAAAATAAAACAAACTCTTTTCTCTAGAAATCAAAATAAATATTAAAACTTTTGAAAGTGTCTGCTCTTTTGCCAACATCAACACCCAAAGCCACCAAAAAAATAACTACCAATTTTATTAAAAACTTTACTCTCGAAAACAACTTTGAGACACTAATCATCAACGTCAAAAGGACAATTGTAAATGCAATTGCGCTTATTATATTAAAGTAAGAACCGTCAAAAATGGGGGGGGGGATTTCATACTCTACCTATCGAGAATAACGTTTAAGAGCTCAGTAGAGAAAATATTCTTTTGAGCATTAAAGGAAACAAAAAAAGCTCGCGTCTGACTATCTAATACAAAACCCAAAGAACAAAACTTTGGGAGGGGGCTGCTTGAGTTTGAGAAAATAGTTTTAAATGACTTGTCTCAATTGTGAATGACTGACACAATCCGAAAGGTAGCATATAAGAAATTTATATTTGGTATCGCATCAAAAAATTGAGTAGCTGAATTCTCAAGACTACTCACAGGTTGAGAAAAAAAATGCACCCGGTTTTTTCTTTGAAGCTATCAACCATCAAGTTCTCATGGTGATCACACTGGAAAGCAATTGATCAAGTTTAAACTTAGCGACAGCCATGAATCATAGAGAAGCACTATACCTAAACATAAATAAGGTTCGATTGTTTGCTGTTTAGGTTATATATATATAAAAAAGAAACCCAATTCAACTGCATTTGATGTAACTGATGAAATAATTCAAAGACGTGAAGGGCAAGAACACTTTGAAGAACCTGTTATTCTCTTTTGATTATCAGACTGATCATACCGTAGAAAAAAAAACTTGTTGTACAAAGAACATGGTAGACGATGTAAAGGTAACGACACTCTCTTTTTTTCAGGCAATTATACACACAAACTCTGTATTCGGTGACGAATACATGCGTCAAATAAAATGAACTTCAAACCTCGTCACGTATGATTTTTGCTTTTTTTTTTGTGATGCATAAACTAGCTTACACCAGATAGTTTGGACTATTAAAATCCTTGTAGCTCCTTCATGTTGTGTAATTTACCATTCTCATATACTTTACCGCCAAATACCCGTGTATGTTTTACATTTCCCCCATCCACAAAATTAAAAGCGATCCATTGTTATTGTTTTTAATCACGGCAAATTAATACGGAATTCCTCGGTTGATTAAATGTTCTAATCACCAATTGATCTTTATAGAGATAAATCAACTTCCAGATAACATGATGAAATAAAATTTATGCCATCTACGAGTGTTTATATATGAATGTCCAGTCTTCTACTTCAGCCATATGCATGATTTAGTGATAAATCGATGTATGGATAACTGTCTTGTTGGGATTATGTCAAGGATTGGGACGGAATTTTGATTAAGACGGCTTTATAAAAGAATAAGTATCCCAATCCCATTTAACACAAAAAATAACTCACCTCAAACGATTTACATCTTGGCAACCTACTAGTGTGTATGTGCCTGTTGATTACACGTAATTTAAGTATAAATATGTCATAGAGGTGCTACGACCAAAGGTTTTGCAGGAACTTCATCCAGATTGAACCCCCTCAAATCTTTCTTTGCTTTCAATACGTTATTATTCCGTAGCTGTTCATTTATTGTTTGTGTGTGCTGTCTCTGTCTTTTAAGCACTGTCCATCAGGCGTAATGGGGTGGTTCAATACAAAAGAGAGAGAAAACTTGTGTCGATTTAATACATAATGGTGAAAGTCGTTATCTATGAAAACGGAAAAGGTATTGGAACGTTTAATTTCCCTTGTTGGTTTTGCCTTTTGTTGGATTTACGCTTGTTGAATGTCTGCTTGGTGAAAGAATAAAAATAAGCACCTAGAAATTTCTCGAAATACTGAAAAGGTGGAATGTACGACCTGAGGTGTAGCTGGAGTCATTTCACGTCATCAAGTTGTACAGGCGTATTTATCGGCCACAGCATATCGGCCACAGCATAAGGCTAAAAA
This sequence comes from Mucor mucedo, assembly GCF_025094135.1. Classification (NCBI taxonomy): domain Eukaryota; kingdom Fungi; phylum Mucoromycota; class Mucoromycetes; order Mucorales; family Mucoraceae; genus Mucor; species Mucor mucedo. Next base: position 56,505 of record NW_026252505.1, on the reverse strand, counting down.
TTGAACGTTGCGTTTCCTTCTATTTTTGTACACCGCGCAAAAAATGGCTAAGGAATGACCATCATTCCAAGAGAGCGTACCTGATCTTTTTACGAACAGCATTAGTGTGCGTTTGCAGTTTTCGTTACTATGATAGACAGCCAGGTGTTTTAACGCGACAGAGTCTTTCTGCTCTAGACATTTCTGGGTATAACAAAGGTTTTTCAACAGTTGAAAAAAAAACCGCACCTCTTTTTTTTTTTCTTTCCCCACAATCTCGCAAGAAAAAGTGTAGGAAGCTTTCCATTTTTATACCACCTTTAAAACCAGGTTAAACAGGTAATTATACAGGCATGGGGGTTCGCTTTTATTTTTGTTCTAATTTCGTTTTTAGCTTCCCATAGTTTAAATCATCTTGTACTGTTTATCAGGTATTTGACCTTCATTTTGATAAATGTTTGGCCTGCTGGTTTAGACTAGTGGATTAAAGCCGGGATAATAAAACCAGCAACTGAAACTTGAGATCAGGAAACTTATAACTGCAACGGATGACCAATAAATTTTCATGATAGATACCATGATCTTTGGGAAAGGATCGCCAAACGACAATTTGGAATTATAGGCAATTGCTATAGGCTGTCTGTAGACAATGAAGATAATGACGAAATTTCCTTGAAGGCTGGTCTTCCTTTTACGAGGTATTTATTTGCAACACGAGGTACAATAGGTGTAATCAGACAAAGGAGAGCAAGAGAGACAAGGTCAGAAAGTATTAGTGCGATCAAAATACAGCAAATCCACGAAAAGAAAGTAGAAGGTGAATACGAGATGAAGTATAACATGAGAAGCATAACACGAGAGGGCAAATGAATACGACACATAGAGCATACTTTGTGGATAAGGGTGTAGTATACAAGGAAATAGAGGTATGCTTTGGCTTGATGATATGAGGATGACAAGAAATACGAAAATAATGCGCTGAAAAGTAATAGAGGTACCAATAAAAATAAACATATATGTCTACTGTAAACAGTTTGAGGGATTGATGTGGGAGAATATAAAAGGGATTTGGGCCAAAATGGTGTAATCTCGAGAATGTGAATTAAGTTAAAAGTTTCCTCACAGGGTGTACTGTAAAAGAATGGCAACAGATGTAAATCTGTATATAAAGAAAGAAGAATTTGTTTGTTTTCTTTTCTCTTTTTGGTTAACTTAAACTGTGCTTGCGGCGGGAAGGGGATCTTTAAATTGAAAGCACAAAAGCTCTAATAACTTAATGTTATGACAGTTGCTGTTCTTAATACAAGCAATTTTGACAGGCGGTCAGCAAGTATATTGGAAAAAAAAGTTAGGGCATTTAATAGCGCTTTACGATACGGTGATTGTTTTCGTATTCTGTAGGTTTCTTTTCTTTTTATAGAAATCTCTTTCGTCAATGACCAACCAAAGTTAAGGTCAAGGTTTTAAGGCTTTCGGTAGACTGTGTGTGATAAACACACTGAGTCTCTTCTAAAAACGGCTGGGAACAAATTGCTTTGTACGTTATTTAATTGATATTGTTATCCTTATTCTTGTAAGAGTAAAAAAAAAAAAGATATTTCGCAAAGTAAACAGTGGGCCCTTCCTCCGGAAAGATGTTTTGCCGGAAATTACATCTTAGATACAGCCAAAGTGAGCGTAGTCACAGCCTAGAATCGGAAACCTATTGGCTGTTCCCAAGAGATCACATGCTGTAGTTGCTGTCCCTTTATTGCCTTACACTCTGTAAAAATGAAACAACTTCTTTTCTCTAAAAATCAAAATAAATTTTGAAATTTTTAAAAGTGTCTGCTCTTTTGCCAACATTAACATTCAATGCCATCAAAGAAATCACTACCAATTTTATTAAAAACTTTGCCCTCAAAAATAGCTTTGAGACACTAACCGTCAACGTCAAAAGGACAATTGTAAATGCAATTGCCCTTATTATATTAAAGTAAGAACCGCCAAAAATTGAAGGGGGGGGGTTCTCATACTCAAATTATCGAGAATGAACGTTTACGAGCTCAGTACAGAAATTATTCTTTTAAGCAGTAATGGAAACAAAAAAAAGCACGCGTCTGACTATGTTACTGGGCATTGAGCAGGAATTTAAAGGTATCACAAAACCCAAAAGAACAAAACTTTGAAGGAGGGGTTTCATGAGTCTGATAAAATAGTTTTAAAAGACTTATCTCAACTATGAATAACTGACACAATCCGACAAGTAGCATATGAGAAATTTACATTTGGTTTATTTCCAGTGCGTGTAACAGGGCCTCTTAAAAAATCCAACTCTTTGGGATAGCCAGAAGGTACCCGATCCTAAATGACCCAGAAATTTGAAAGTGGCTGTATGTGGAAATTGATAAAGATTTAAACAAATAAAAGGTGGTCTTTACATACACATAATTTCAGACATTAATAACATACAGGCTGATGACGATTGTGGGTAGATTTATCCAGATAGTACTCGGATGTAATGATCCCGTAAAGAAAGACCATAATGAGATGTCAATAACAATAACAATAACATTCATCCTTAAACTGTGCATATCTTGTAGCACAATATTCAGGGGCAATTGTAGTTCTTAATAAAGGTAGCTGTGCCACCTCATTGTGGCTAATGTAACCTTCATCTGTTTTCAAATTAATGTTATTTTTTAAATGAGTATGCCTTATAATTGTATGAAGGATGATATGAGATCAAGCCTGTACATAAAGAAAATGATCAGTATTTAATGTAAAGTATCTATAAGAAATATATTTAGGATTATCAAATGGAAGATTTAAGAAGTTTAGATAGAGTCATATATTAAGTATATAGCCTCAATCACGACACTGTACCTGCGTCTATCATTGTGCCTTATTTTTTCTTTTCAGTATTTCGGGTCTGTGATGGACGGTCTGATGTGAATGATGAACTTATTTTAAAGGGAGAAATGGTCACATTACCTTCATACAGCTAGTCATGAAAAGAGTTTCTGAGTACATGCTAAAAAAGCTATTGGTGATCTAATAGAATCCATTATGTACTGATAACGCATTTGTATACGCATATAAAAAAAAGTAAGTGGTTATAAAATTGGTAACAAGCTCAAGAGATTTGTTCAACGAGTAAAGCCTTGCTAATTTAGGAGAAATGAGTTACGCAACCCAGCCTTTTCACGCTTGAAGATTGTACTCAGGTCTTTTACTCTTTACTGTCCTTCTTGTAATTGCAACCCAGCCTTTTTCTGCCCCCCCCTCAGATTTTTTTTATTCCTTACTGCACTTCTTTTCATTGCAATCCAGCCTTTTCCCGGCCCACAGATTTTTTTACTCTTTTGAGAGTCGCCTTTTGCGCGACTGGGTTTTCTTCCAGTTTTGGTCCCCTTTGAGTGGAATGCAGCTTGCCCAGTCGGGTGGCTTGGCATGACTTTTAAAATTTGAATAGCCTCAGGCAGACAATATCTGTTTTGTGTACTACTTACTTCCCTGCGTGTTTGTTATTTCACTAATTTTCTGTACAATGTAGCTTTTTTTAAAAAAAGCATTATTCAATACATATTGCATATTGTTGTATGGGGTTTACTATTATGTATATTTTTTTAGGCATATACGTCCCTTTTCATGACTAGTTATTAAAAAGGTAAATTCACCTAAAGATAAATCCAGCACAATCCACATTACCAACATTTTTACACTTTGTTAAAAGGTGCTTATTTTGTAACCTGTAGTGTTCGAACTTTTCGAGCTTGCACCGATCTTGCGCCAGTTCGAACGAAGCTCGAACCGAGTTTTCGTACTCGAGCTTGCGCCACTTTTTTTGGGTTCGAGCGAGCTTCGATCGATGCTCGCTCGAAGCTCGCTCGGCTAAAATGTCGATAGTAGTCACTTTAAAGTTAAGGTCCTTGAAAGACTACAGATGGCATTTCTCCTTGATTTTAATCTTTTCTTCCCTTTATCATTTTTTATTTATTTATGCTCTAATAATTCCAATTAAAATGCTTTGGCCTTTATTTAATTGTACAACCAACAAACACATTTACCATAGAAAATGAAACAGTGTTGCACACTATACCCAACTAAGCCAATTTTTTTAACAGCAACCATAGTAACATGACGTAGCAGAATTAATAAAAACTTTTATGTTCACAAATCCAAATGTATTATAATTATAGATGCAGTAATAGTTTGATTAATTACCCGAACTTGGTGTTAAGGCTGGTGAAAAAAAAAGTTTTCTTTTTCTTTTTCCAGCTTCTATTTCAATAAATAACAATTTTATTATCATAATTTTCTGTAATTAACATCACTTTGACGTGCACTTTGTGTTATAAAAAGGACGAGCGAGTTCGAGCTATCGTATTCGCAACCGAGCCGAGCTTAAGAAACTTCGAGCGAGCTCGAGCTGCAAAAAAACGCATCCGAGCGAGCTTCGACTGGAACACGATCGAAGCTCGCTCGAGAGTTTCGATCTTCATTCCGAACACTAGTAACCTGCCATGGATACAGTAAAAGGGGGCCGAAATTATCAATATAAATGAAATATTCAATTTGCTTTGTTTTTATTTTATTTTTTACTTCAAATATTGAACCACCGTAATAGAGTTGGTATGTTTATAAAATAAGTGCGAAGTAAAAGGATCAATATCGCATTGCGTTCACATTTTCCTTTTGCTTTTCTGCTTTGGGGGAGGGGGGAGGGGTTTAAAAAAATAAAAATAAAAAGGCGGACAAGGACATTTTTAAGAGCATCCCCAGCAACGGCGCTTAGAATCCGTTTTTCGGTTATGTAAGCGAAAAATAATAGTTTTAATATTTCGCTAAATAAAGGATTTCAAAAGTTAAAAAAGTCGATCTTTGACGAATAAAAATTGATTCCTTTTCCTCTTCAAGGAAATAGTCAATATTAACAATTATGACAACGACGAAACCAGATTGGGTAAAAAAAAGCCATCATATTCAGTTTTTTTTTTCAGGCACACTTAATTTTTCTGGTCGGTTGATAAAGGTGATTTAGAACTTTTATGTAACTGCATTTTAAGCTAAGCGTTTTTAAGCGCTACTGCGGGGGATGCTCTAAGTGATGATTTAAATGGTTTGGTGCTATGCTACATCATCCATGTTTCAAATGCTACTATGTGTACAAAATCAACCAGTATATTATTTAATAATTCTTGCTTATTTATAACAGATGAATGTGAGACATGTTTGATACGATCGGTTATGAGTAAAACTTTTCCTTACTGATGGTACATTAATTCCAGCTACTTAAAGATTTAATGGTCTACACTATATTTCTTATGGTACCCTATCAGTATTATTGTCTCTATTGGTTGGCAGCTCACATCCGTCAAGTTTATTATTCGAAATTGCTGGATTGTTGGTATATAACTCATATTCACCAAAAAAAGTTTTGCAAAAGGGTTATTGAATGAGGTCTGTCCATATGGTACTTATTTTTATACTTATACGAGAGAGAGGAATTATTTCTTTATGAACGGTATTGATCATTCTCTATTTTGTTTTTTTTTAAAAAAAAAATATTGAGTATAGACTTTTATGGCTGATATTAGAAGGACCAGATGAAAGCGGCTGCGACAGAAACAGGAAGTTCATATTTCTAACTTCGCAAAGTAAGGACGTAGCTGTCTACACAACATTTAGTGTAAGATTTTGTAAATAAAGATTTCTGCTTTGTAAGAATAAAGACTTGCTTAACATTTGACCAACGCTACAGTTCTCCAAATGGATAAAGAAATATGGGTCCAGTGTCGAAAGAAGAAGCATAGACTGTCCCCTATTAAATATACTCCTCTTTAGCACAAGACCGGAGCAGAGGTACAGCCCTGATATAAAGAGACAAAACTAATCCCCTCCCCCCCTCTTTTGCAGACATAAATCCTGCTCCCTCTTGAGCTGATGATAATAAGACGTGCCAATTGCTGGATTTTAGTAAAGAAAGAGCTGTCCGTACACATTCAGATGCCATATATTAAATAATCTACCTCGTGCCCTATAAGTGTCCCATCTTCACATAGAATCATCACACAAGTCTTTTATATTCTGGAATAAATATCCACTCCCATTAATTATCTAAACATTGTGAAACAGACTTACAATAGCAGTAGACTTTTATTTATGTTGATACCCCATCATCTTTCTAACACATTTTTACTATCATCCACGAGACACCTCTTTTTCCTTGTACACCAAAAACTGTGTTTTTATGCAACACAGATCCACTATTTGCTTTTACTTCTGTATTTTTGATCTGGCTAATACTTTTTGACTTTGTCTTTAATGCTGCTTTCAGCTGTCCTTTGTCGATTATAACTATTGTAATAGAAAAGACGACGTTCGATTCTCTATAATCCCCAGTGTAATTTTGTAACCCATCACCTTTATCGTCTGCGGATAGCCTATGGCAATTATCGTCAATTCGTATCGTCAATTCCAAAGTGACGTCCAGTTTTTCTTCCCAAAGGACGGGTTCTCTATCACGAGAATCTGCTGGTTGTACGGATAAATATTTGTTCCACTTAGACATTTTCTGATCTCACTTTCAAGGGAGTAATTCCAATACCACGCTGCTTTGATCCACTGTTCTGATTGTCCAAAAATTCAACAAAAGACGATTTCAAATTCATGCCACACTGCTACGGATTTAAAGCATGTCTCGATCGAAACAAAACTTTGTAGCTGGTAGCTGGCTGGCGATGTCAATGTTTTAAAACTTTATAGATTGAGTGCAAAGCTTAAAACAAAATAAATATCAAGTCCCGTGTTTGAATAATTACTTGGTAACCTAGGTTCAAGGGTGGCATGACATGAGGAAAGTTTAATACAGCATTGGTTGCGTGTTTGTGGCAAAGAATAAAATAAGAAAAAGGGCAGTGTCAACGCGCACCCCAGGTTCACAGGGTATTACACAGCCTGCTGAAATCATGGAAAGCTCTTTTTTTTCTCTCTCATTTTTGTTACCAACAACCACGAGCAACCCACTTTTTATACGATGACCAAATGCATCCATGTTAGAAGGACTTACTAATTTAAAACAAGCAAACAATTTTAGGGCCGACTGAACCATAGCCGAAGACAGGAATTATCGGGTTGTAGTACTTTTATAGTATAAAAATTGAGCAATCCAGTAAATACGCATCGACATGTATTTATAGCGCGTTGCAGAAATAATCTAGGTAGGGTATCTTCTTTTTACATTTTTATATGATGCTTACGTTTTAATTAGCCGTGTCTACAAAAGCTTTACTGGCAGAAGAAGAAAAAAAGTTGCCTGCGATACCTATTTTTGAGAATACGAAGACTCGCTTGCTGATAAAACACATGGTACAAGCAAAAAATTGTAGCGATTAGGCAGGGTCTCACACCAGAATACAACACACTTTCAAGTATCGACATTGATCCTTCAGTGCAAGTCATCGACACTGTTTTTTTTTCGTGTATATTTTAGTATTTATGACAACAGAATTAGGCAATGCAGCAATAACCCTAACAGCAAAGCTGAAGAACTAAACTGGATCAGAAGAAAAGCATTGATGTAGCTTGAGTGAACGGATAGTGTAAATGATGACAGCTTGCCCTGGTTCTAAGATTAATTGCACGAATGACTCTGGGATTGCATGGATAAAAATAAGATAATCATATACAACCGTTGAGTAGAGGATAAGATGGGGGATGCCAATGCTAACATGGATTTTTTTTTAAAAAAAACGGAAAAATACATTTATAATGAACCAGTGAGATGTGACCAAAAGCCTCGTTTGAAGTGTATATGATTATTGTGATGCCAACAGTCGAAATGTGATTTCCTGTATTATTTTGGGTTTTTTTACGTTCTAGTTTACATATTACCAATAAAAAAAAAACAAATAATTATGATTATTGGGGATATGTTTACACCGATGACACTTTATGGCCGATTAGCTGGCTCTACACAGATTTTTGGGCCCCGATGTACTAGCGCAATGTCAATATCGAAATGAAGCTTTTCTTGTGCTAATACCACATGCTTGAAGCTACTGTGTATTTTACACTCGGGGATGTTATATTTTCTAGCCATGTGACGATGTCTCAACATTTGTTTAGATAACATTTTTTTTTATGTACATATATATTTCTGTCAAATGCTTTAGTAAGCAATTTTAAAAAGTGAACACAAACAATAGGAGGTCTGCACTTTATCTATTTAAGGGAACTTTTAATTTTAATGCTGCAGCTGTAATTTTCAAATTGGATACCAATAAATTTACCGTAGCTTAAGACGAATCTAAGAGCTGGATAGTTGCCAACTAAAGACGGTTATAACCATCAGCTCGGACACTGAAATCGCACCCAACAATAATATTCACAAGTCTGATGACGAATATGATGCTGAGAAGGACGATGACAAAATAAACGAAGCAAAGTTTTTTTTTTCTTTATTGGAAAAGTTCAAATTCTTTTCTATTATTGGCACCTACTAAATGCTTAAAGAGACACCCATCATTCCCAATCTAATCATCAAGCGTTCCTTTTAAAGAGAGAAAAACCAAGCGAGATGAGAGGTACATATCATCAGACATTTTTGCATTTCGATCAAGAAGGCGGGCATATAATGGCAGCTTGGGTCTCCTCTTGACAAAAGGAGGTACATATTCTTTAACTGTTTGTTTAAGATCTATCATTATATTTTAAAACTTTATTTTAGCTCTTAGAATCCTTACATAAATGGTGCTTAAATTTAACACACAAGACATACAAGTCCTTCATGAATAAAGTCCATGATTGTTACTTGTTCACCGTTGTTGTGCGTAACGCTACCACTAACAAAGATGTACCTGCCGCATGTTTAATCACCAGTGAAGAGTCTCCTTATACATTAACTCAATGGTTAAGATGGTTGAAGGGAAACAACAAGTTGATCGTAGAAAGAATATTGATAGATTGTAGTCCCAGTGAACAAAATGCAATCGAAACAGTTTTTGGCTGCAGCGCTTCTATTTTGTTATGCCATTGGCATGTTCAAAAAAAAAATTGGGCAAACCACATCAAGCAGGTAAATTGTGATTTCATAAAAAGTCATTGAGAATGATACACTAATTGAAGCCTTTTTTTTTTTTTTGTGAATTCAGGTTTCCCAGGCAACAAATGATACGAAGAATATTCAGAACACATTCAGAGCAAAATTAAAATCTCTTTTAAACGCAAAATCCAAAGACGAATTCGACAAAATTTGGTCTTCATTTAAAGATGTACGCGAAAAGAATAATAGCACGTTTGTAAGCTATTTTGAAACCATCTGATTGCCAAAAAAAAAAAAAAAAAAAAGTACTGGGCTCAAGCATGGAGATTGGTAAGTTAATTATCAAACTATAAAAATGTAATATTCGGACTAACATGAGGCTCAGGTGACATTTAAGTTTCAAGTTCCAAATATCAAGTTCCTTTTATAAAATCTATTCGCTACATTTTTCTTGAATTTTTTTTCTTGATTCTTGACACGAAAGGAGCGTCAAGAAAATTAACATTCAATCAAGGTTTTTAAATCGTCCAATAATTTATCGTAATATTTCAAGATGTTATGTAAGGCCTATAATGCATACCATAATTATACTATATCCTTTTTTTTTTTTCTTTTTTTTTCCTTTTTTTATCACCATTCTTTTTACATTTATCATGCCTCTTTGCTCAGACAAACAAAGAAATATCAAAGCTTTCAATAGACTTAGGCTTTTGTAAGTCAAGAAGCATAATAAACTGACCAAGTCGTATCTCAGTAACATATAATATCAATTCTGAGTCCTCTCCCAATGATATTCTATCTTTAAGTTTTAATAAATATATATATATATATATATATATTTCTGCTAATGTTTATTGATAAAAAAAACTTCAAATTTGAAACTTAAAAATCACTTGAAATCCCTAATGTTTGTACTAAGAATATAACGAAAAAAAAAAAGTTATCAAATATACTAAATTGAACATAATACAGCGTAAATGAGTTTGATTTGAACATTTTGGAGAAACATGGCTTGATACAGAAAAAATAAATATAAACAAACAGGTCGAGTAGTTCTTGTAGGCTTTTTTTTTTAGATGTAACCTTTTCAACTGAATCCCCTTCGGCATTGTTGTGCTAAACGCACAGACGATAAAATCATCACAAAATGAAATAAAATCTCCTAATTTGGAATTTTGACACATTATGTACAATGGAAGAGCCGATAGAAAATACTATTAGAAGTCATTAGAGCAACCTGTCAGCGACAACGTGCCCTTGCATTCATGTAGAGTTCAACAGTCAAGATAAATTTATGGACTTGCAATTCTAATCACAGTCTGCTTCCAAAAGAGTATAAATAGACCACATTATTTCATAATTAAAGCCTTGGTTAAGTAAAGTGACAAGGAATTAGAATCGTACCTATTGTTTCATTGCCTTTTTGATATACTTTTTTTTTTTTTATTAAATCGGAAACACTTGATTTCTAACAATTGTGATAGGAGACAGGGTATGTGTACTTGTTGAAATCAGTGTATACAACGATATCTGATTATTACTGTAGGTGTGTGGGTAAAAAGCGTGTAATTTATTTGGAGTGTAGTTCTCGATATTTTGGTTTTTCCGAAAATAAAACATGCTGAACGGTCAATAAAATCATTATGAAAAGTTCTTAATTTTGCTTCAAGTTTTTAATGATTGCATTATGATTGCTATGATTACAACTACAACGTATTAAACTTGAAAAAAAATTAAAATAGTATTTTGTGAACTAAAACATTTCAAGTCTTTTAAATTCTAAAAGAATGTATGGTTTTTTCTTGTAAGATTTTAAAGTTTTGTACCAAGCAATAAGACAATATTTTATGCAGTTTTTAAAAATGTCTTTGACTTTTTGGCTATCCGACAGGTGACATAAACCAGCCTTTTTAATATTTTCTATTCCAACAAGACAAGGGAATGCACCCAATATTCTTGTAATGGATAGTGAAAAAGTGGGAGCCATTCTACGAGGACGAGTAATCGCGATTTTGCATCTTTTAGTTTACTCTTTCGGGTATTTGTAAAATGCCGGACTAAGATGGTATCAGAAGCAATAAAAAAGCCACTTGCTTTTATTTAAAAACCAAAGAGGGCATGAACTATTGCAAGCTTACAGTTTTCTGGGAAGCGACTGTGCCTGTACACCCTACAAACATACAGGCGTGTTTACACTTAAACACGGTGCCACGCTCATTGTCTAAATATTGACCAGAAGCAAAGGTATGCTCTGCAGAGGATGCAGTTTTTTTTTTCAAGTGATACCGATAAAGCTTCTGCAGAAGGATGAGTGAAAGTTTGTTTAAAGGTGCATTCTGGGATAGCCGAGTCATTAGTTACGTATTACACCCCATGGAATATATATTTAACCGAACATTACACCCCAATAAATTACACCCAAATTCCCCGCACCGTTGGCTTGCAACGTCATGAAGAAGGAACAAAACATCGACAGTACAATATCATGGATTATCAACGTACTGTAATAGGCATACTATTAACAATTAAACTCGCAATATCTAAATTTGCCTGTACGATATATATAAAAAAAATCAATGGCATAGAAACCAAGTATTCAGTGTTATATTTTATTTCATGGAGACGAGAAAACGCCCGATTTTCTTAAAAAAAAAGTAAAAATGAAAATTTAAACCTGGCTTTAATCTTTAAAGAAACATTTATTTTAAAATTGCTGGGTGTGTGTGGGGGGGGGGAGAGATTTTAGGTTTATACAAGTGTCAAAAGATTGAGTGACGATGTTTTTCAAATTGAGAGTGGGTGGTAAGCACAATATATAGAAGGGGGGGAGTTATTTTTTTTTCAATGTGTACAATCTAATAGATGAGGTGTGTGTGTGTAGATATGGAGAAGGGGGGGAAATATATAAATTTTTTTTTTAATTGTTCGTATTACACAAGGCCCGGAAGTGGCCTAATAATCCAGAGGTATCAAGTAGCCAATTTAACAAAATGGAGCCATTTGCATTTGTCGTCAACAGTAATGCATTTTGCATAATGGCAGCAGCCACATAAATCTATCGGCGGGATAATGTTTAATATCACAAGAAAAAAAAAAAAAAAAGAAAGAACAAAAAGATTACCTGTTGGTCTTTGGTGACAATTGGATTCTCTAAAATGGCTCTTACAGCGCGTGCACCAAACCGACCTTGACCGATTTCCCAACATTTATGAACAATGGCATCAAAAATATATCCGTTTCGAACGGGACCCATACGAAGACAACATTGGACCACGTAATTTCCAAACTGGTCTAATAATAATAAGGGCACGTAAGGTGCAATGTTTGTGCAAATCAATCGAATTTGATCCTCCGTCGTGGCTGTGTCAATCATCTTTTGCGCAGCCCATGTACCATTCTTATGAATACCAATCGACGCTAAATAGGGTGCAATCTTTTCAATCATCACTAATTTCGTTTCTTCAGAGCAAAATTCAAATAGTTTTTGAACAACCGTATTGCCAATATAATCTAAAAAAAAAAAAAAAAAAAAAAAGAGGGGGGGGGGGAGGCAGAATTTTTTTTTTTTAATTGGGGCTGGTCTATTTTTATATTCATCAAGTGCATACGTTACCACTACAAAGCTCAACAATCTCATCCATACATTCTTGTGCAATATGTTCATGAATACCTTGTCCATTATCCAGCAATTTTCGAATCTCACGCAATCTTAATGGTCCAAGCATACGTTCCGTGCCGAATTCGGGTACAGGAGGAATTGTTGAGAAATAGGTGATTGGAATCCGCTCCACTAGATAAAGAAAAAATTAATTAACCGAAAAAAAAAAAAAAAAAAGAGTTGGGTTTACCTTCATCTTTGCTAGTATAACCTAATTGTTGCATAATTAATTTACGTTCGGTTGCTAAGCGACGGTTTGTTGATGAGCTAGTGGTAGAAGATGATGGTGAAGGTACAGGAGACCCATCTTTTTGTTGAGAGGCGTTCATCATCATACTGGCCATCATGATGACTGTAGCCCATTGCGTTGTCTCTTCCTGTTCTGCGACAACCGGCTGAGTATGCATGGTACTGACATGATGAGATGCTGCCGCTGCGGCAGCGATGGTATTGGGGGTAGGATACGAGGTGATTGTATTTCCGGAAATGACCACATCTTGAATCACCTCATCTGGATTATTGGTAGGTGCCTTTGCAAAGCCAATACGTACCGTACCTGATCCCAAGCCCAAGATTTCCTTATTCTGTAATGATTTACGAGCACGCACGGCATCTTCCTGTCTTTCGAAATTGACAAACCCGCAATTCTTATGTGACAAGATACGGATGGATTCAATGACGCCAAAGGATTGAAAGAGCGATCTGAGGACGGAAGGATTGATGTTGGCCGGGATATTGCCTACCCAAAGAGCACGGGTGGGACCCTGAGCGTTGGGACCAGCTTCATTGGTTAAGGCCATCGCTACATTGACGTCTGCTTTACCAAACCCTACTTTGACGACAGAGCCTGCTACCATACAACCTAATCGATTGACCAAATCCTCTTTAGCAGCCAAGGCGGATTCGACGGATTCGAAGTTGACAAAGGCACATTCTTTGTCTGACAAGATACGAGCACTTTCGACACGACCGTAACGACCAAACATCTTGTGAAGATCGGGGACACTCAAGGATGGATTGATGTTACCTAGCCAAAGTGCACGGGAAGGTGTTTGCGTATCGGTATCGGTATCATCTTCGGGAGTTCCAAAATCCACTTCTTCTTCTTCATGAGCATCCATTCTTGAAAAGAGTAAACGCGATGGATACTCTTTTTCCTTTCCGATGACAGGTGGTGAAGGTTCCTGCGGTTGATGTTGAAAGGGCATGTCAAAGGGAGAGAAGGCCGAAGAATCGACCATGCCTAGACTAATGGCACGTGGTCTTTTGGTGATAGTATGAAATGGAGAGAATGACATCATTTCATGGTTATTGTTGTTATTAGATGGGTTACGTGGCTCAAAATATTCTCTTCTTTGGACATGTTCTTGCTGTTGCTGCTGCTGCTGCTGAAGGTGGTGGTGGTGGTGGGTATCGTGGTCTTCGGTAGTGTTAAGACCTAAAGAAGCTAAAGTACTTGCGATGGAGTCGGATGCGTTTTCATCCAAAGGACTTGACATGGCTGAATGAAACAAGAGATCGTTTGTCAGGCTACTGCGATCGGGTCTTTGTTGAGCAACCACATTTAAGGGACTATACAAGTTAAAAGGACTTGTGCTTGGCATTGTATCTGCTCGAGAACGTCGCACGACGGGAGGAGTCAAATTTAAACGCGCATGTGCTGAATTTTCACTACGTAAAAAAAAAAAAAAAAAAAAAAAAAATTACTAAATTGTCAAACACTCAACTTTTTAATTGTGTGCTTTACCTCATATGCGTGGTATTAGCTGTAGGTAAATACGAGCTATGTTTACGGTTATTGGGAATATCACCAGCCCACATGAAATCCATATTGTAAGGCTGTCTTTAATTTTTTTTTGTTTTTAATGAAAAAAAAAACAAAGAGAGAGAGAGAGAGAGAGAAGGGGGCTTCCCAACAAACAACGCATTAAAGAGGGGGGTAAAAAAAAAAAAAATCTTTTTTAGGATTAAGACGCCGATTTCGAAGAAAAACTGTTAATAGCAAATTACTGTTTACGGTAAGACTCCTCATACTTTCAAAGCGCGGGCAAAATACCAATTGATTTACATGTAGAGATGTTATTTCTTGTTTTATACGTGATTATAAAAAAAAAAAAAAATAGATATTTTATTCAATCTTTAAATACTCGGTAGGTTGTAATTGAAAGGTATCCCAAAACTCTGTTGAATCCAATTTTGGCTTGACACCTCCACAACGCACGATATCCTCTAATGTACCTTCACCTAATGCTTTGTGACATGTCTCGTCATGCTGTGCCAAATCGCGTGCGATGACGATTTGTTCCGTGTTACCCCAAGCCAAGAATAAACGAATCCAATCGTAACATCCATTGTCCGTCACAATCCAACGCTCACCAGGCCTGAAATTTTCATGCACAGCAACAATACTTCTAGCCACATCCTTACCATGAATCAAATGAAGTTGACGGTTTAATAATTTGTTTCGGATCGCTTCCGTTGTAGCAAATCGAGGAACCCAATTCTTTGGTAATCTTTTCTTAACCAAAGTTACAATCATAAATCATAAAGAAAATGGAGACCCTTTTTATATATATATATATATGTGTGTATTTACCTTTGGTCACCCCATAATCCAGCAAGGTGAAGCACACTTCCTCCACGCTCCAAAATCACATCTTCCGCTCCCATGCGACCCGTGTCCTTGGTTCGGTCTAACGGTGTATGTCGAGTGGCTGGATCTCCCTTGAAGGGACGCGTGGAAGAAAGTAGGATCCATTGCGAGGTTTGATTATGTTGTTTTTGATAGGCATCCATTAAGGCTGTCATACATTCGGGTTGCATTACTGGAAAGGTGACCAAGACAGTTTGTGCAAACGGTAAAGGGCTGACATCCATGTCTTTTGCATCGGAAGGTAAATTCCAAGCAATTGTATTATTTCGACCGTCTCTCGTGGTTGCGGCATAATTTAACTGTAAAGAAACAAGAAGCTCAGCCAAAAATTGGCCTGTCCAACCCAAGCCTAAAATGAGTATGGGGAATGCAGCTGATAAAACTTGTTGTTCCATAATGTCTTTTTTTTTAAAAGAAACCAAAAAAAAAAAATGAGAGAGAGAGACGTACGCTTGTATCGTGACGTGTGTTTTCCCAATTCAGCCAATTTTGATGGGGTTCCGCCATCCATCTAATGTATTTGTCAAAAGACGCTATACATTCTTTAGCCAATAAGAGAGTGGATTGAGATTTTGCGAATTTTATCTCTTGTTTTTTTATTGGACGTAATTCAATTGCGCCATCATGTCCCTGAGTCGCTACATCAGCAAGACGCTTTATAAGTCAATCTTTTTTTTTTTTTGGTTATATATAAAAACTTAGAGATTTTCTAATAATTTTGTTTATTCATCTTTTTTTTTTTCCCCCTCTTCTACATTTATTAATTTAAAAAAAATGGCTAATACTCCTCATGGTGGTGTCCTTAAGGACCTTTATCTTCGTGACGCTGATAAGCAAGAATCTCTTGCCCTTGAAGCTGCTACTTTACCCAATGTCGTCTTGACAGACCGTCAATTATGTGATCTCGAATTAATCTTGAACGGTGGTTTCTCTCCTCTCGAAGGTTTCTTGAACCAAAAGGATTATGAAGGGTAAAATATTCTGACATGATAAGAAGAAGTCCCGTTGCATAGTGACAGATAGATTAAAATTATCTCTCTAAAAAAATAGTGTTGTTGAAAAGATGCGTCTTGCCAATGGTTTATTATGGACTATTCCCATCACCTTGGATGTTAGCAAGGAACAAATCGAGGAAAGTAAGATTGAACCCACTAAGCGTATTGCTTTGTTAGATCCTCGTGATCATACTCCTTTAGCCATCTTGACCGTCGAGGATGTATATAAGCCCAACAAGGCCAAGGAGGCCGAACTTGTGTACGGTGCCAATGACAGTGCTCATCCTGCTGTTCATTATCTTCATACCATTGCTAAGGAATTCAACATTGGTGGTTCTCTTCAAGCTGTTCAATCTCCTTCTCACTACGATTATGTTGCCAACCGATGTAAGTAAAAAAAATCATGTGTGTGGGGGGTTTTTTTTTATTATTATTATGAAGGAATAAGTCGCTAAAAAAAATATGTTACGAATTTTCCTATAGTCACACCTACTGAACTCCGTGCTCATTTCAAAAAACTTCAATGGACCCGTGTTGTTGCTTTCCAAACCCGTAACCCTATGCATCGTGCTCATCGTGAATTAACTGTGCGTGCTGCTCGTCAACGTAAAGCCCATTTACTTATTCATCCTGTGGTTGGATTGACCAAGCCTGGAGATATTGATCATTATACCCGTGTGCGTGTTTATAAGGCCTTGATGCCCAAGTACCCTAACGGTATGGCCGAACTTAGTTTATTGCCTTTGGCTATGCGTATGGGTGGACCTCGTGAAGCTGTATGGCACGCCTTGATCCGTAAAAACCATGGTGTGACTCATTTCATTGTGGGTCGTGATCATGCTGGACCCGGTAAGAACTCTCAAGGTGTTGATTTCTACGGTCCTTACGATGCTCAAACCTTGGTGGAGGAATACAAGAGCGAGATTGGTATTGAAATTGTACCCTTCCAAATGGTGACTTACTCTCCTGATACGGATGAATATATCCCCGCTGATGAGGTCCCCGAGGGTGTCAAGACTTTAAATATCTCTGGTACTGAGTTACGTCGTCGTCTCAAGACTGGTTTACCCATCCCCGAATGGTTCTCTTACCCTGAAGTCGTGCAGGTCTTGCGTCAATCTCATCCTCCTCGTAACCAACAAGGTTTCACCATCTTTTTCACAGGTCTTCATGCTTCCGGTAAGAACGCCATTGCTCGCGCTTTACAAGTTTCCTTAAACCAAGAAAGTACGCGTTCTGTCTCTTTATTGGCAAGTGAAAATACCCGTGCCGAATTATCATCGGAGTTGGGATTCTCGAAGCGTGACAGAGATATCAATATTGCCCGTCAAGCCTTTGTGGCCGGTGAGTTGACGCGTGCTGGTGCTGCTGCCATTGTGGCACCCATTGCCCCTTATGCCGGTGCACGTGATGCCGCTAAAAAGACCATTGAACAATTCGGTGGTTTCTATCTTGTGCATGTCGCTACTCCCTTGGAAGAATGTATCAAGCGTGATCGTGATGGTATCTATGAACGCGCAAAGCGTGGTGAGATTAAGGAATTCACTGGTTTGGATGCTCCTTATGAAGTACCCACAAATGCTGATCTTACCGTTGACATTACTCAACAATCCGTCTCTCAAGCTGTGCATGAAATCGTCTTGTTGCTTGAAAAGGATGGTTACATTGGTTCTGCTTAAATTCATATAAATATTAGAGTAACAAAAAAAAAACATTTCAACTATAATAAATAAAAACTGTATATTTTAAACATAATATTTTTTTTTTAAAAAAAAAAGAGAAGCAAAGCATATATATATACATAATAAAAAAAAAAAATAAAAAAAAAAAAAAAAAGAAAGTGTAAAAAAAAAAAGCGTGTATAAAAAAAAAAAATTAAATAAAAAAAAAAAAAAAGCATAAATAAATAAATAAATAAAAATTCATAAATATATATATATAAAAGGCTATTGTGGCGTTGGTGGACCTTTAATCATATCTTCATAATGTTGCCTGGATGACATATAAATATCTAACCCTCTACTACGTGTATCACCTTCTATTAAAGGAAAAGGTTACATTTCCCCACTCTTAAAAGTTTTGCCCCAACCTCTCTCTTTGCATAATTTTTTTTTTCTTACCATTTTCTTCACTACTGGTAGGTTGCCAAATGGAATCCTCGGAATTTGTAAATGTTGTGTTACCACCTCCGTACATGGGTGGATCTACATTGTCCTCATTTAATTGACTGGGTACCACAATGTCGCGGTCATAAGGTAAATTGGGTTTATAACGGTCCCACAACCTCTGTTGTTGCTGACCGTTGGACGACGAAGATGAAGTGTATGTATTGGCTGTATATGCATGCTCTTGTTGTTGCGGAAGTGGTGGTGGTGGTGGTGCTTGTGTTCTAGTCGCGTGTGGGGAAATATTAACATTGTTATTAAATGATGGGTAGTGAGAATGCAATGGTGTGTTATGCGTATTTAAATAGACCATTTCATGGCGCGCGTTAGTTTCTTCTCCCGCACTAGGCCAATCCGTCAAAATCTGGTCCAGATTGTCGGGAAACGAGTTGGTCGTGTTTGCTACATGCTGCGTCTTTTGTTGTTGTTGTTGTTGTTGTTGTTGCTGTTGTTGTTGCTGTTGCTGTTGTTGTTGCTGCTGATGTTGCTGTTGCTGTTGCTGTTGCTGCTGCTGCTGTTGCTGCTGCTGCTGTTGCTGTTGCTGTTGCTGTTGAAGAAGAGGTGATAATGTCGCTTGTTGTTGTTGAGGTGAATCACGTTCGATAATTCCTTTAAGTTTAGGCGAAGGAGAACATGAGCTACTATAGTTTGTATCGGACGACATATGCAGGCCATAAATATTTTGTACTTGTTGCAAGAATTTCAAACAATTAGGAATGACTGCATAGCTATTAATGAGTTGCATACACCAGATAGACCGATCAAATAAGAGCCAGGCCTGCTGTGCCAGATGAACATCGGTATCATCTAAATAGTGAATATGAATCTTGATGGCTGCAATCAAGGCATGTACAATAAAATCAAACTTGACAACAAACGATGGTGTTTGACATAGATGGTGCGCTAATTGAGTCATACTAGCGGCCGTCACACGAGATTGGAATTGAGCTACCGAGTTATTCGTTAGTTTGCCCAGTAAATCCAATGTCAATGAATTATAGTACAGGTGAAGGTGGTTGACCATGGGTCTCGCAGCGGGGATCTCCAGGACTTCTTTTACAGAGATACTGGTGATGGGTGTCCACTGCATATTGGCTTCCAATGATCGTAACCAGACTTGGTGTTTCGTGAGATTTTCGTTAATCTTGACCTGTCTCGTGTCCTTTTGAGTGCCTACCAGATAAGGATCGTTGCCATAGGAGCTAAAGAGTATCAAGTTATCTTCCACGATATTCACAAAACTAAGCTTTGCGTTGTAGACTTGAGTGACATAGGCATCTTCTTCAGACTCTTGAGGTAAAACCGAGGGTAATTGAGTTCGAATACAAGAGCGAGAAATCATCCAGGGACGTTCCCATCCGCTACTCTGAAACTTGTCAAGGTCATAGCAACCCCAAAAGACACGACGCCTTAATTCGATTTCGACCTGACTTAGACTGGTATGGACATTACTATCATCGTACAATCCTAATTCGAGACTCATGCGACAGGCCATGCCTGAATATTGCCATTGTCTACAGTGGTGTGATCCAGGACGATAGATAGCAGGACTAGGCTCGTACAAGCTAAGCAGACAAAGTGCCACGATGGTACTGACACGAGGTACATCCATAAAATCGTCCACGAGACGACGGGCGCGATGATAAAAGACTTCAGTTTTGGGACATCCAGGCAATGTAACAAATCTCGAAGCGTGTGCATAAATCACGTTTAACAATAAAGGCGTGATCAACAGACCTTTGGACTCTAATTGTTCATAGAAATAATATTTGATCATCATGCCGATACTTTCATGTCGTTCGTTAAAGTATTGATCGATAAGAGCGAGTTGTATATCACGCGAAGGCATTTCGATTGAACCTGAATAACGACTGGGTAAAGAAGGTTCGGGCATCCACATAATAAATCCTCCATAAGCGTCAGACGATTTTAATAATTTCTCAGCAAGTCGACTACCACTGGTCGTGTTGGTTGTCATCTTTCGCATGCTTTCACCCAAGGCGCTCAAGGTATTACTGATGCGTGATTCCATTAATGGTCCGCGTCGTTTCAGTTTGTTATGATTGACGGTGGATGTTTCTGCAAAGAGAATGGTGCCATCAGCCGTGGTTGGTCGTGTCGTGGGTGTGCTAGGTTCGTTCATGAGTGGTTCTTCTTCAGTTTGTTCGATGGAGGGTTCTTCTAGAGTAGGTTCTGTTTCTAGAGACCCGTCTTTATAAAAAGAGCACGGTCTTTGGCGAGCTTTTTTTTTTTTAAAACGAGGGGAAAATATAAAAATTAGAATAAATACTTTTTTATATATTTATATACAGATATAAAAGTATTACCTTTACACTAGAAAAGCAACAAGTTAGATAACGATATTTAGAAAATAAAATATAAAAAAAAAGTACCTGCATACATGGACGTAAACCATCGCACTAGGAGTAAAGGGTAAAAAAAAAGAAAAGATAAGGAAATCTACTAGATGAATTGCTTACAGAAAGGTTTTATTTACTTTAATTTTCTTGGCGCGACAGGTATAGCATGCACGACCGACTTTTAAGCGTTTATTTGCTCTTTTTTCTATCGCTAGCTTTTTCTCTGTATTCATTGACAGTTTTTATCCCGAGATAAAAAAGATCGAAAAAAGAAAAAAGAGAGACCTAAAAATAAAATTAAAAAAAAAAGAAGAGTAAAAGAAAAAAAGAAAAGAAAGAAAGAAAGAAAAAAAGAAACAATTATAGACAAAACAACACACACACAAAATAATCCAATTATCATTCGATTCCAAGTCTTTTTGCAAAGCAGCAGGTACTTAAAATCCCGTTTTTAGTCAATTATTTCCTTTTTGCCAACATAAAAAAACTCCCTTTTTTTTTTTTTTTTTTTTATCCTCCTCCCTTTTGCTCCTATCGCTACACATCTTCCCGCTATATAGATGTTCTGAGCTGTAATCCACATCTTTTTTTTTTTTTTTTTTTGTTTTTTTTTTCATGTGATGCCCAACAGCGTTCGAATCGAAAAAGTGTCTTTTTAAAAAAGTAAATAAAAATAATTAATACAGATGTGTGTTACATCTTGTTGAAAGCCGTTCAAGAAGCAATCAATATAATTTATTAATTTTTTTTTTTTTTTCATAAAAAAATCTAAAAAAAGAATCATCGTAAAAAAGACTTCTTTCTTTACATACACGAGGGTTAGAATTCCCAGGTAAAAAATTATTTAACAATCATCTTTTTTTTTTTTTTTTTATGCGTTGATTATAATCGATCTTTTTTTCTTTTTTTTTTTTTTTTTTATCCACTCGAAAACGTGCTGTCGCGCAATAAATGGTTCAAGTCCCGATACGCCTCCATATTTTTTATTTTTTTTTATTTCTATCTTTTATGTCAAACATGGAGAAAATTGAGACGTTTCGGGAGAAATGGGAGAAAAAGATCGTCATACAACTTATGTCAGCTTTTTCCCCAACTTTCTACCATTTTTAATCTTAAAAAAGGTTGCCATGGGTACGATGGAAATAAATTTAGGCTAGTGACTTGATTACGTAATCCCTCGGAAATAAACTCCTTTTTTTCTGTCATACATGCTTAGAATCCCAAGACATGGTTTCTTTTTTGTTAATCAAGCTGGGAATCATTGTCGAGCGCCCATTCAATAAAAAAGCTTTTTTTTTTTTTTTTAATTCTTCCCGCGCGAGAAAATTATATTTATTATAAGAAACGATGTTGAAGGACCAATGGATGATCCATTACTTATCTGTGTGTAACAGAAAATCTTTTTCTGTTTATTTTTTACACATTGAAATAATCTAAATTGTGTGTGCATTTTTAGAAAATAAACAATCGTTGTCTCTTCTTGACTTATTCGGCATGATAGAAAAAAAAAAAAAAAAGAGAAAGAGAGAGTGTGTACAAAAGTCAGTAGTCATTTTGTTTCTTTTTTTAATATCCAATGGAGTCTTCTTTCGTCCTCCGATTGTTTCATTTTAGCCCTTGTACCTCTTCATTGGCTGATGATAATATTCCCATATACCACTTTTTTTTTTTCTGCGTTCATGTACACATAGAGGGGAGTCAAACAAGCATGCAAGTCTGAACTTTAAAAATAAAGTGCGAATATGTACTCTGATTGCGCAATACAGGTCACCTTGTGGCCAGTAACCTGCATCTTTTTCCCTTTTAGAAGCTATGCTTGCGGTATGCATCATTTCCCTACTACATAAAAAAAAAAATGCCTCGAAAGGGGAGGGTTATTATAAAAAATATTTAACTCACTCCCGGATTTCCTTTTACCGAGATTCCCTTTTGTTGGTCAAAGCTCATCTATTTTATCCGAGGAAAAATTGATGCCGAACCTGCAAAATCTTGAAACGTGAATCTTAATGACATATCTAATCTAATGTTTATACTGATTAAAAAGATGTAAAAAAAGGAGATGAAAGATGACACAAGTGAAAAAAGATGGCACACTAGTGACAAATCACTCTACTTTTTTCTAGTATATATATATAAAATAAAAATTGCAGATGACCAACCGTTACATGTCTTTTTTTTATAATAGTTTATTTTTATGGTCCCCCCCCCCTTTTTATAGAGGGTATGAAGAAAAAGAATTATGCAATAGTTGGGTTGTGTGACTGCTATAAAATCGTGTTCATCTGTGGTTGTCCCAGATGAATCTCATCTGAGACTAAAAATGACTCGCAAATTATACAATCAAAATATAAAATATAAAAATCCAGGGACAGGTAAACCTTTTTTCTGTACTTTAAACAATTTTTTTTTTTATATATAAATAAATAAAACATGGTTAACGCAACAGAAGCTAAAACCGAACAACGTGCACGTTCCGGTTCTTTCAACCAAAACAAGGCCAAAGTTCTTCGCCCTTTCAATACCAGTGAAGTCAAGATTTTGTTATTAGAGAACGTCAACGAAACTGCTGTCAAGGCCTTTAAAAAGCAAGGCTACCAAGTAAATAAAAAAAGTGTAGATATCTTTATATATAAAAAAACTAAAAAAAAAAAAAAAATTATTCGCGCTGTAGGTAGAGACGTATTCAAAAGCACTTGTGGGTGAAGAATTAATCGAAAAGATTCGTGATGCACATGTCATTGGTATTCGTTCCAAGACTAAACTGACGAAAGCTGTCCTTGATCAGGCCAAACATTTGTTAGCTATCGGTTGTTTCTGTATTGGTACTAACCAAGTGGACCTTCAAGCTGCTGCTAAGCAAGGTGTAGCTGTCTTTAATTCTCCCTTCAGTAATTCCCGTTCCGTAGCCGAACTTGTGATTGGTGAAATCATTATGCTTGCTCGCCAGTTGGGTGATCGTAATACAGAAATGCATGGAGGTGTCTGGAACAAGGTCTCCAAAGCCTGTTATGAAATTCGTGGTAAAGTCTTGGGTATTATCGGTTACGGTCATATCGGAGCACAATTATCCGTCTTGGCTGAAGCAATGGGTATGACCGTTTACTTTTATGACGTACTTCAAATCATGCCTCTCGGTCAAGCTAAACCCTTGGAGTCCTTGGACGATTTATTAGCGATTTCGGATTATGTGTCTGTGCATGTCCCTGAGACCGAAGAAACAAAGAGTATGATTGGTGAACACGAAATCAACCAAATGAAGAAAGGGGCTTATTTACTTAATAATGCTCGTGGAACCGTGGTTAATATTCCCGCTCTCACCAAAGGTCTTCAATCCGGTCATCTTGCTGGTGCTGCTGTTGATGTTTTCCCTAAGGAGCCTGCTGCTAACGGTCCTCACTTTGATTATTACCCAGAGTTATTAGCTTGTCCCAACTTGATTTTAACGCCTCATATCGGAGGTTCGACTGAAGAAGCTCAAAGTATGATTGGTTTAGAGGTGTCTCAATCTTTAATCAAGTATATCAACGATGGTACATCACTAAATGCCGTCAATTTCCCTGAAGTTGATTTACGTGCTATTCGCGAAGATGACAAGAATACTGTGCGTGTGCTTTATATACATCAAAATATCCCTGGTGTACTTCGGGTATAACAACAATATTTTTATATGATATATCCTAGTAGTAGAGAGCTAAAAAAATGTGTAGGAAATCAATGAAATCTTTGCTGACCATAATGTTGAAAAGCAATATTCTGATTCCAAGGGAGATATTGCCTATGTCATGGCAGATATTGCTGATGTAACTGACCTCAAGAGTCTTTACAGTGCCATTATTGCCACACGAGCCAACATTCAAACTCGTATTCTCTATTAATTTTTATTTTTATTTCTTTCCCTTCTTGTAAAAAGCATTCAACATACCAAAATTACATTTTTCCCCTCCATATTTTATTCCCTTATTCCATTCTTTTTCTTCCTTTTTCCTCTGACAGTGTTTTCTCAACTTTAACACTTGTTTGAATAATCTTAATAAAACTTTCTATCACAATTCACTGTTTTATAACAATTTTCCAAAAGTGGAATAAAAATGTCATTTGGCTTGACTAATTCATCATATAACTTGTGATTTTATTTCATGATCACTGTCACACACTTTTTTCGTTAAAAAATAAAATAAAATAAAAAAATCGCACGAATCAATCGTCTCTCTCTCTCTCTCTCTCTCTTTCTCTTAAATTTCTTTTTATATAACTCAGAGACTCAATGAAACGATTTACATCGTCTGTAGATGCAACTAAACATTTGCCAGTCATTTTACAGGTCAGCGATGCGCCTGTTTACTTTATTGGACCGGCCACGCGTGATAATCCAATGGCACATATTCGTACCAAACTCATGGGGACCGTCGTATTTCAGGATCGTAAGATCAAATGGAACAGAGTGACCTTGCAATTCTTAGGAAAAGCAGGCATTGATATTGAAGCACCGGGTTCCATCTTCCCACGAGACAACAGCTCACTTATGGATGAATCCACTACACGCATTCAGACCACTGTCCCCATATGTGAAGTCGAGAAGGAATTAATCTTTTCCGGTGAGCAATCAATTGAGTTTGGACTTCATTTACCCTCACATTTACCTGCTTCATGTCGCACCAAGCATGCCTTTGTCGAATACACACTGGTTGCCAATTTCTCTGCTGGATCCTTCTTCAAAAAATATAGAACGCATCAAATTGTCGTGGTCAATCGACATTATTTGCCTAGTCCCAGTGCCATGATCCCCACCATTGAACATTCGGGTGTGAAGGAGTGGTTCGAGTGGTCCGCAGAACTTCCCAAGGCAACCGCTATTGAATCAGGTGAGGTGGTGATTGCCTTTCGCTGTAGTGTGGAGAAGGAACGAGTAGAAGTGGATCGCATTGAATTTACTATTGAAGAAATAGAGACCTACAGGTAAATTCATTCATGTTAGATTAAAACGCTATAACGTTAGAATACTGATGTTCCCCTCCTCTTTTGAAAAAAATAAATAGGTTTTGTACTAAACAAGGTGTTCACAGCTTACCACCCATCGTCACACGATTCCCACCTGCTACGTACCATTTTCCTTCCTTTTCCAACGGGTCAGAAACCCACTTTATTCGATTTCCAATGCCACTCTCAAAAAACCCTGCCACACTCTCCATTCACACGCATCAGTTTGACCCGTTCCTAGAGATTTCACATGCATGTAAACTCTCTGTTCATTTCAATAAAGTCGCGGGTTTAGTGTTGGAGCCCATCCCCTTGTCGTTCCCCATCATCATTACAGATTACCCTGCCGCCACCGTGTCCGATGCGATGGTAACCCCTTCGTCCGTGATTGCTACAGAGTCAAGGGCAGACGTGGTGCCTAGTTTGGCTGTGACGGGAGATGATGCTGTACCTGTGGACTTGGACTTACCAGAGTATACTCCCCGATATGAAGAGTCAGTTATTATTTAAAAAAGAGAGAGAGAAAGAGAAAGAGAAACAGAGATCGCTTTACTCATTGTACATAGACATTTATAATTATAATAATAATAATAAAACTAATTGGTAATTTTTTTTTTTTTTTTTCAGTTCAGCACGAGATCTCTTGACATTAACACGTTTTTTATTATTATGAATGTTGTTACTATGACCAAGATATTGTGTATAGATAGGAAGACATCATGTCTATTTTGTTACAGACTGATAGGACAAGGACCCTTTTTTTGTTAAGTTTTGCCACTCGAATGAAATACGTGTAGTGAGCTTTGATGGGAGGGTAAAGCTACTACCATGTTATATTTAGCACTCCGCCCTCTCTCCCAAAAAGTTAGCTTTCTTTTTTTTTTTTTTTTTTTTTTTTTCTTGGCTTCTTATTCCACCAAACTACATTAATTACATGAACAATACCAATTTTAACAGTGGCGAAGATAGTGACGAGGTAAAGATAAATAAAAAAGGAGTTTGTGTGTGTGTGTTGAAGGTGCCTGTTTAACATGTATAGATGGAGCGCTTGGGAGAAGTATTTGCAAAGTCGATTCGTGAGCAACTTGAAAAGGTAAATGATAAATTGTTGTCCCATAGAGAATGATAAGGTTTGAATGTTTGTTCTAAAGCTGGTTGGGATATGTGTTTCTAGATACGCAAGGATAAAGTTGTACTTGAAGCTGACTTAAACTCTCGAAACAAGTCGTTTGAATCGACGCTTGGTCAACTACAGAACATGGCAAGGTAAAATATATATATAAATAGCTGCCATGATGTAGGGTTAGGATATTCATTAGTTTTTTTTTGATGGGTTAGTTCTGATAGTACGGTTCACCTGGAAGAATTGATGGCGATTGAAAGTTTAGGAGAGCTTCGAGCACAAGTGAAAAAGTTGCATGAAAAATACGTGCAACAACAAGCACTTATCAAGAAACTTGAGTTTGAACTAGAAATGGAGCAAGGACACGTAAAGATTCTCCGAAATGATAACAAGCTATTACGACAAATGACGGTAGATATGGTAGGTTTTCCAAAAAAAAAAAAAAAAAAGAGTGGGGGGGGGAAAGATATACACGATGGATGTGTGGTCCTATATATGCTCACATTATATATATACATAGAATGCCATGGCGGAACAAGAGGAAGAATTCATCTCGAATCGATTGCTGAAACGTATCACGGGACTCAAGAAAGAAAAGGGAGAATTACTTTTACAAGTAGAGCAAGAAGAGGAATACATGACGAATATGTTACAAAAGAAATTGTCGCAACTTCAACGTGAAAAGATTGATATGGAAAACTCGTTGGAGCAGGAACAAGAATATATCGTTAATAAGTTGCAGAAACAATTGGATGCTTTAAAGATGCAACAACAACAATCTCCTTTGATGACTGTACATGATGGCGCTCCATCACCTGGTCCTGTGTCACCCAGCATGTAAATAACTTATTTAAACTTTATTCATCTATCCCCTTCCTAACAACCTTTATTTTTTTTAACAAAAAGGCCCAAAAAATGGAATTCTTCAGAATCAGGTACAGCTGAAATGTTGCTCTCCGAAATCGCCGTCTTGAAAAACCGCACAATTGAAATGGAGAAAGAGTGTAAAAAAAAATGATACCAAAAATAAGCCAAAAATTTAGTAATCAACCCTAATTTTTATTTTTTTATTTATATATTTCAATTAGTTCTTTTAAAGATGCAACAGTGTAACAAGTACAAGAGTGAATTGGTTCATTTCCGTAAACAAGCAGGTTCATCCATTGAAGATATTCCTTTTGATGAAGGGTAAAATTAAGACAACAAAAATGTGAACATAATTTGTTTGGAACTCACACACACCCCCCTTTTAATATAGTATTCCTGCTGTCTTTCGAACCGTGCCTCCTTCTCCTGGTCGAGGTGGCAGAGTAAAGTTTCATTCTACTGTATAATTTTCACACAATGCATTGACTTGTTTTTTTATTATTATTATTAGATTCGTCGCTCTACATCCACTTCTTCTCAACGTTCGTTGACTTCAGATAAGAACTTGAGCAATATTCCACCTTTACAATTGGATGAACCAGATCGTGGATCCAATCGATCTCGTAAGTTTGCTAACTTATCAATAAAGACATGTTTGCTTATTCCCAGAATTATTATTATTTTTTAGGTTCAAATAGCTCCACCACATCCGTACCACCACAACCACCTAAACGAGAAACTTCTTCCCGAAGAGTTTCTGGAACATTATTGAGCTTAGCTTCCCAACAAAATAATTAATTTTTTTTTTTTTTTTTTTTTTGGCTCGTTTTAAATAAATTTGCATACGCGCGTTTCCAATTTTTTTTTTCTTCTTTTATCATTAAATATTTTTCAAAATGGTACTTAGTGCAAAACCTATTGGGGAATACCCCGTTCATGGTCTCATGCCAAAGGGAGACACACAAGCTGCAAGCTTTATTAAAAAGTTTCCCAACTATGACGGCAGAGACACTGTTATTGCCATTCTTGACACAGGTACACCCTTCTTATCAACCCCCCCCCCCCCCTCCATTTCCTCTCATTAACACTTTCTCTCTTTTTAAACAAATAGGTGTCGACCCTGGAGCTGCTGGCATGCAGGTAGAATATCTTTTTGATGGCATTGCATACACATGTCCTCTTTTTAACTCATCTTTTTTTTTTTTTTTTTTTTTTTTTTGTATCAACTAGGTGACCACGGACGGAAAACCAAAGATGATTGATATTGTGGACTGTACTGGTGGTGGTAAGAAACCCTATACGCTTTGAATGAAAGAGTGACTCACTTTCATAACCTAGGTGATGTTGAAACCACCAAGATTGTGAAAGCCACGGAAGAAGATGGTAAAAAAATCATTCATGGTCTTAGCGGCAAGAAATTGATTTTGGGAGAATGGGAGAACCCTACGAATGAATATCGTGTGGGTATTAAACGTGCCTATGAATTGTTTCCCAATGATTTAACGAGTCGTATTAAATCTGTAAAGTGTTTCGAATTGACCCTTTTTTTTGTTAAAAAAAAAAATCTCTATTGTATGCTCATATTTTTTCTTTTTAGGAACGTCGCCAGAATTTCGTCAAGAAACAAGCTCAATTATTAAGCGAAGCACAAACTTTGTTGGCGGACTTTGCAAAGAAGGATGAGAACGAGACAACGGCAGCTGAAAAGACCGAATTGGAAGCTCGTATTGAAGGATTAAAAGATTTGGATAAAGCCTATGAAGATCCTGGTGTCATCCTCGATTGCGTTGTCTTTCATGATGGTAAAGACTGGAGAGCTGTCATTGATATCAATGAAAATGGTGATTTATCAGGTACACATATATATATACATAAAAATACTACTCTGGGAATTTTTTGCCTAATCTGGTAATTTTTTATAATTATATATATATATATAGATCAACCTGCTTTGACGGATTATAGAAAGGAATTAAAGTATCATACATTTGGTAAAGCAGATTTACTTAATTTCTCTGTAAATATTTACAACAATGGTGATATTCTCAGGTAAGATTATATCTATATATATAAAAAAAAAATGGGGGCCATGACTGTGTCCATATTTCAGTTATAATTAATATACCTCTCTTCTTTTTTTTTTATCTGTATGTGTAGTATTGTAACATTGGCAGGAAGTCACGGTACACATGTTGCTGGCATTACCGCAGGTAATTTCCCCGATGAACCGGCACTCAATGGTGTAAGTCATGAATATAATAAGCAATTTTTGTTAAAACAAGCCAAAAAAAAAAAAAAAAGAGAGAAAGACTAAACAAAAGTTTTTTTAAAAATGGTGTTGTAGGTCGCACCAGGTGCACAAATCGTTTCTCTTCGTATCGGTGATTCTCGTCTTGGTTCCATGGAAACCGGACCTGGTTTAACTCGTGCTGCCTCCCATCTTGCCATGCACAAGGTAGACCTTGCCAACATGTCCTATGGTGAATCCAGTGGTTTACCCACCGATGGTCATTTCATTAAATTATTGGCCAATGAAGCCGTTGGTAAATCAGGCTGTATCTTTGTCACCAGTGCAGGTAACGATGGTCCCTGCTTTAGTTCCATTGGCGCTCCCGCTGGTATGGACGCTAGTTTCATTACGGTAGGTGCCTATGTTAAGCATTGCCAAATGCAGGCAGAATATGCTCTTTTGGAATCCGTCACAGAGCGTCCTTATACTTGGTCTTCCAGAGGTCCTACCACCGATGGTTATCATGGTGTGGATATCTATGCACCCGGTAGTGCTATCACCAGTGTCCCTGTCTATGTCTTGAACAAGTTGGATTTAAAGAACGGTACTAGTATGTCCAGTCCTAACGCCTGTGGTTGTGTCGCTTTACTTGTATCTGCTCTCAAGGCTGAGAAGAGAGAATACACGCCCTATCGTTTGAAGAACGCTGTTGTCCAAACCGGTAAGAGTGTAGAGGATCCTTTGGGTGTCGGATTTATTCAAGTGGATAAAGCATGGGAATATCTCGAGAATTTCAAGGATGATAAAGATTTAGACCTCTTATTCAAGGTGATCGTTCAAAATCAAGGTATCAAACGTGGTATCTATCTTCGTGAGATCGACGAGGTCAGTCAAGTGCAATATCTCACTGCCAAGGTTCAACCTCACTTTATGGGCGAAACCGATCCTGAAAACCCTAAATACAATCAAGCCAAATTTGATTATGACGTACGTGTTGCTTTAGTCGCGACCGAATCTTGGATCTCAGTCGCTGATTATGTTTACTTACATTCCAGTGGAAATACATTCCAGATCAAGGTCGATCCTTTGGCCTTGACCGAAAGTAAGTTTCATTATGGTGAAGTCTTGGGTTACGATACTTCTGCTCCTGAACGCGGTCCATTGTTCCATATCCCCGTTTCAGTCGTAAAACCTACCGTCCCCTCGCAAGGATTCATTCGTTACAAGAATGTCGAGTATGGACCTGGTGACATCATTCGTCGTTTTGTTCAAGTCCCCGAAGGTGCTACCAGCTGTGAATTGATCATTAAGGCCCGTGCACCCGCTGATACAGCTCCTGCTCGTTTCATGCTTCACCTATTACAATTAGTACCCCAACAAAACCAAAAGGAAAAACATGCTTATTCCTTTAATTTGGGTACAGGTTCCTATGGTGATCCTCGTTCTGACGAACAGGTCATCAAGAAGAAATTCTCTGTACGTGGTGGATTAAACCTTGAAGTGTGTCTTGCACAATTCTGGTCTGGTCTGGGTAAACATTCCATTGATTTAAGTTTGGATTTCCATGGTGTTCAAATTGCAGGTAATTTGGCCAACGGACAAAGTACACTTCATTTGGAACCTCAAGTCACTCGTTTGGAGATTTCAACTCCCGTACGTCGTGAAGACGCTTTAAATGTCAATGTTTCATTTAACAAGTTGCGTAAATATTATCGTCCCAAGACCGCTGAAATCACCCCCATGCTTCCTGATCGAGACTTGTTACCCAGCACACGTTTGTTGTATCAATTGGTACTTTCCTACAACATCAAGTTGGATTCTGCTACCACCATCACACCCCGTTTCCCTACCGTCATGAACCAATTGTACGAACATTTCTTGGCTGGTGTCTTTGGTATCATTTACGATGCCAACAAGAAAGTGGTAGGCTATTTGGATGTCTTTGATCATGATATCAAGATCAACCAAAAGGGAGATTACACCATCATGCTTCAACTTTCCACTGAAGAAGAGAACGTGCTTGAAAAGTTAAAGGATACCTTATTGGAATTAGATTTGGATCTGAAGACTGTCAACTTTAACACTTATCAAACCGTAGCTGATGTCTATACAAAGAATAGCTCCAATTTTGCAAAGATCGCTTTGGAGCGTAAAGTGTTGAAGGCTTTCCATATCGCAGCTCCTACAGATGCTTTACCCAAGGAAGCCAAGGCAGGCGATTCACTTGTAGGAAAATTAAATTTTATAAGTGGTGTCGATGGAGGACAATACAAGGTCATCTATACCGTCCCTCCTCTTCCCATCGAGGCCTCCACTAAAAAGTCCACGGATGAAAAGAAGCCTACCGATGAAGAACTCGAGCAAAAATTACAGGATGCTACAAGAGATCTTCAACTCTCTTATCTCAAAAAATTCACTGCGGATTCCGCTGCCTATCAGGACTTGTTGGCCAAGATGGAATCCACTTATGGCGATGATATTGCGTTTGCCGAGTTCAAGATGAATGCACTCTGGACCGCCTCTGCTGGTAAGAGTAGCGTCGAGAGTTTGTTCAAACCCGGACAATTGACCGAAGAGCAAGCCACCGAGATTGTTCAGGTCGCAGATGGTATCTTGGCTCATTTTGATGAACGTGAACTTTGTGAATTCTATGGTCGTAAGACACCCTCTGAGGAATCCGATGAAGAAAAGACGGTGCGTAAGGCCAATGACGAAAAGAAGAAGCAACTCTTGAACGCTCTCAAGAACAAGGTGATGGCTTATACAGCTGTATTGGATAAGGAGAATCATAAGGAGGAGTTGGAAGCTAGTGTGAAGGCTCTTGAACAATGGGCTTCGGATGATAGCGCAACCAACTTGGCTTCCTTATTGGTCAAGGTGAAACGTGAACGTGAGGCAGGTCATCCTGGTATCGCTCTCAAATCCGTTCAAAAGTATTTGGCAGAAGTGACCTTGACATCTGAAACTAGTAAAGATGTGGGTAAAGTGTGGACTGTACGTAATCAGCTCTATCAAGAGCTCGGATGGCCCTTGTGGGCAGAGTATGATGACAAGTGGAATATCATTAGACAACCTCCTTATGGCATTGCCTTATTTTAAACAGGAAAATCTTGTATCTACTTTTTAAAATAATAATTAAAAAAAAACTGTGTATTTATTTTGTTATATGTATGTTCTTCTAATTATTTTTGTTATATGTTCTTCTTACCTTATTTGGAGAGTAAGACAGATGGCTTTCATCTATTAGATGTGAGAAAAAAAAATTACATTCAATTATTAATCCCAACGTCTTGTCAATCCAATAGAATTCGTTTTTATATGGCGTCATTTATCCTTACTTTTTCTTGTTAGCTGAGGTACAAAAAAAAAATAGATTTTCCTCTTTTTAATTTTTTTTACTCACCTTTTAGAAAAATATAAATGAAGTCTGTGTTGTCATTAGCACGTACACAATGTTTAAAAAGAACCACCGTTAGGTCTTTGCTTAGCCTGACACCCAGAGGTAGGTAGTGTCCAGCCGAAAAATAAATGAAACTTGAAATACTGAGACCCCCTTTTTTTTTTTGTTATGTTTAGGCATTCATCAGCAAACCGGGTTAAAGAGCTGCAACATGGACAACTCTGCCACCTCTTCCAACCCACCCTTATCCTTTCCCTGTATCGACAAGATGAATTCCCGCACATTGGAGTTGGATAGTGGACCTGAGCCCAGCTATGATAAAATCGTGACAGGTTACGAAAAATTTGAATACCCACACCCATTTTTACTTGATCATGGAGGTATTTTACCCAGAGTTGAAATTGCCTACGAGACGTGGGGAACCCTCAACGAAAAAAAGGACAATGCCATTCTGATCCACACAGGACTCTCTGCTTCCTCACACGCGAAATCGCATGAAAAGAATACAAAACCCGGTTGGTGGGAGGATTTCATTGGTCCCGGTGCCAATATCGATACCAACAAGTTTTTTGTCATCTGTACCAATGCCGTCGGTGGTTGTTATGGATCCACAGGTCCCAGTTCCATTGATCCCGCAGATGGTGAACGTTACGCTACCCGCTTTCCCATCATCACTATTTTTGATATGATTCGTGCTCAATTCAAATTGTTGGATCATCTCGGCATTGATAAGTTACATGCTAGCGTAGGCAGCAGTATGGGTGGCATGCAGGTAAAAAATTAAAAACATAGGCGGGGTGGATAAATATGTTTAACTAAGTATGTTGCTATAGTCCATTGCCGCAGCGAAATTATTCCCAGAACGTGTCAAGAGATTGATTTCAATCTCTGCTTGTGCTAGATCGCATCCTTATTCCATCGCTCTTCGACACACACAACGTCAGGTATTGATGGCGGATCCTAATTGGAACAAGGGATTTTACTATAAGGGCATTCCACCTCACGTTGGTATGAAGGTAAATAGAGAAAGAGAAAATGTGTGTGTGTGTGTGTGTGAAGATATTTATATACATATATATATATATTATAGCTTGCGCGTGAAATTGCCACTATTAGTTATCGATCTGGACCTGAATGGGAACTTCGATTTGGCCGCAAGCGATCCAATGAGAACCAATCACCTGCATTATGTCCCGACTTTTTGATTGAAACCTACTTGGATCATCAAGGCGAACGATTCTGTCTTCAATACGATCCCAATTCCCTCTTGTATATCTCCAAAGCCATGGACATGTTTGATATGTCGAGCTCGGAAATTGCAAAGTTGGCAAGACAACGTCAGCATAACCTGCCTAAAATTGAAGAAATCTTGAAACACCGTCAAGGGTTGGAACGCCCAGAAGAAGAGGATTCGCGTGTCATGGCCGAGGCTTGTCGATCTGTGATGGGCACCTATACCGCGTTGGAAGGGAAACAAGTCAACAATGAGAGCGAAAAGAAGAGTAAGCCTAGATTGACTACGCTTTCTTCCGATCCCGCAACACAGGATCTGGTGGAAGGTATGAGTGGAATCACCATGCCAACCTTGGTTTTGGGTGTCCAATCCGATATCTTGTTCCCAGTATGGCAACAAAAAGAAATCGCTGAGTGTTTGCGTGCTGCTGGTAATAACCGTGTCACTTACTATGAATTAGACGCTATGTTTGGTCATGATACATTTTTAATTGACCGTGTCAGTGTTGGTGGAGCTATCAAGGGCCACTTGGAGTTATTAGATGATGATGCTTAGAATGTATTTAAAAAGAAAAGGAATTAGTTGTGTATTTTTATTGTATATCCCCCCCCCCGCTTCACACCTCTTTTTTTGTTTTTTCATAACTGTCATTTATTAAAAAAAAAAAAAAAAAAAATTGTTATTTAAAGCAGGTTTGGCTGATTGTATCAGGTGCCACAGTAACGTTAGAAAACCTAATATTTTGACTCGTGCCTCTCAAATTTGTATTAAACGGGATCGTATCAAGTTGTCTTGGTATTTTACTCGACAAACAGATATCGATGCCTTCAATTTAAACATATAAGTGATACATGCAGGTGCTAAGTATGCCGCTTAGGATGATGACTTTTTTTTTTTTACAAAAAAAAAAAAAAGCGAAGTACAGTAAAACTATGATGCACTTTCTAAACGCGGAAAATAGTAACAATGATGAATGAATTTTTTTTGCAAGCAAGATTTATTTTTAAATCATTTGTCTTTCTGTGTAACAAATTGTTCCCTTCTTCTGTTCCCTCAGCCCGCCAAAAATAGTTTATATTTATATATATAACAGAGTTTCATTCGGGTGCCCTTCTCCCTTTTGTATTTTTATTTTTTCCCCCTTTTTGTTTTCATATTAAACTTCTATGGATCAGCTTTTATTACCAGATGACGTTTCGACCTATTTAGCAGAAAATAGCGTTCGATCTTTGACAACTCCTACATTTATACCGGCTGTGATTTACAGGTAAAAAATGAATAAAATAATTTAGACAGGCGATCCCGAAGCTAACACTGATTTCTATTTGTATAACTAAAATAAAAAGCGCGATAGGCAGTATACTAACTTTTGCTTTATATGATAAATATACAAGAAGAGGTTACTTTTTACCTTATCTTTACTTTGGAACAGCAGCATGTAGGAAAAACAGCGATAACAATAATAATAACAATAGACCTCTAAACTAAATTTATTTGTTTGTAAAAAGTATTATACTCACTGGCACATATCTTCCTAATCATTTTCACGGAGGAAGAAAGACAGCAGCGACCAGAAGAGATAGAAGACCACCATGAGAACGACAAAGATCTCACGCACGAAAACGCCTTGTACGGCTCAATCGTTATTACAGCAGTGGGATCCTACTTTGCCGTGATTGCATTGATTCGTTTATTGGAAGTATGGATTCGAGTCGGCTTACAAAGAAATCTTCACCTGTCTAAATATTATTTGGGAATCTTGAGTGCCTTATTATCAGCCATTCCGTTTATTCTCTCACTATCAGGCGATATCATTCTTGTCACGGAATCTCATAAAGAAGAAGAGAGAGCTAGAGTGGTTCGAAAAGCCTTGATATTGAAACTGCTTGGAGCAACTTTCAATGTGATCCTGATCCTGGTGTATTTAATTCTTTGCTCCGCCTACGCTATCTCGGCTTTTATTTCGAATATTGCAGAGGAGAGCCGTCGAGACTCAATTAGCCGTGATTTGCCATTGGATAAAAAGATCCACGTAAAAAAGACATTTCGTGACACAATCATCATGTTATTGGTACTGGGGTTGTTGACGATGGCTCGGTGTGTCTATGACTTGTATGCAGTGGCTGAACTGATCAAGATAGGTCCCTTTTGGGATATATACAGCTACTTGATACTAGTTGTTATTGACGGAATTGCTTTTTTAGTCATGGCCTTTCTCTTGAATCTATCTCGTGTCAACGAACTAGTGGTGGTAAGTTTATATGCCAAAGAAAGAAAAAAAAAATGGAAGAAGCCACTTCTAGGCTTTGTCAGTGGCTAACAAAATTTATTTATTAGTTTAAACATATGAAGCCTGGTACGCTTATTAAAAAGAAAAATAACCACAATTCTTTGAACATGGAAGAAGTAATTCCTCTATCTCGTTCACCAATTCATATCGAGGAATATCGTTGAGCATGATTCTTTTTTTTCTTTTTTTTTTTTTTGTGGTAGTCATACACAAATTTATAGAGGTGTATTACAAATAAACAAATATTGTTGCTATCCAGCGAAAAATTAGTTAATCAGCACAACCTACATAATCCTTGGCGACAAATATTTATGCATATCAAGTGTTGCAATTACAATCTATCCCATAAATCGTGAATGAGCAGCAGTAAACTAAGAGAGGTTTTGCATAAATTCGATCAACCATTTATTTCCTCCGATATATATATATATATATGTATTATTTTTCTCTCCACTGTAATTACACATAATGTATTCTATTATTTACAAAAACATGAGTGAGTATGATTTATATATGAGGCTATCATGTGTCACAATATCTTATGTCAACAAGGTATGCTATGATCACCAAAAGTCCGATTTATTTCCTTCTATCGTTTGAGTGATATGGAAACTTTAAGATGGTTTACGATATTTAAAAAAAGACGACTTGTTTGGAAATGTACCTTGAACTTTGTGAAGAATTTGATTTTTTTTTTTTATGAGACACGTTCAAAAAGGAAATTTTTTTAAAAAACATTCCGAAAATCACCGGAAAAAAAACAAGTGCTCATATTTTCTCTGCATTTGGGTGGCGGTAGGCCACAATTAATGAGGGGGGAGCAGAGGCGGGGGGCATTTGATCCATCTTTGACATTTACAACAACAGGATTAAAAGGCATCGTAATAAGTTTGTCCCCAATTGTTTGCTAAACTTAATCTAAATAAACTTTATATTGCAAACAGTAGAAATACCTTTGCTATAGTTCAAATTAAACCGTCATGGTCTCATCCTCACACATTCTTCCTCTGTAAAGAAAAGTGTATAAATACCCCCAGTTCTTCCATCTGTTCGTTATAAAAAATTTAAATATTACTATTTTATCTTAATCTATTTAAATATGAAGTTCCTTACTCTTTCAGCTGTTGTTGCCCTCGCTGCTTGTGTTTCCGCTACACCTGCCGGTCACATGGAGTAAGACAATATTTTCTCCTATCGATAAGATTCCACTAACTAACAATGTCTCTGTTTAATAGATTGGCCAAACGTGCTGCCGTTGCCACACAGACTTTAGTTGTTGATGGAAAGACAGTTGTCCAAGTCGTTGACGGTGGTGTAGCCACTGAAACTGCTACTTTTACCGAAACTAACACCTTCACCGAAACTCAATTTGCCAACTCATTTGTTTGTAAGTCGCAATCTTTTTTGCTGTTCTAAACGTTAAAATAACTCATCCTGATAATGGTTATGATTTTAGATGTTTACACTGGTACTGATACCTCAGCTCTTATCGAAAGACTTAGAAGTGGTCTTGAAGGTGTCATTGACCCTGCAGGCACTGACTCTGCTACCCCAAGTGTTGTCACCTCACCATCTGTTGCTCCTACAGATTCTGCTTCTGCTACAACTACTCCTGCTGCCACAACTGCTACTGATGCTACGACTACCCCTGCTGCTACATCAGCAGCTCCTATTGCTGACAATGGCCAAAGCTTGATTTCACAAATCGCAGATGTTGTTGGTCATCTCCTTGACAATGTCGCTTCCCTCGCTGATGATATTTTGGATGGTGCTCCCGTCAAATCTCTTGCTGATGATGCCACCAGTTTAGTCGGTGACGTAACATCAGATGTTGGTAACTTGGTAAGCGATGTAACAGATGCTCTCGGCGCCGCTGCTACCGATCTTCCTGTTGTCAATGCTGCTAGCAATGATAGTGGATCTAGCGACTCCAGCAGCTCCAGCGGTACCAGCGGTACTAGTGGTTCCAGCAGTTCCAGTGGTTCCAGCGGATCCAGCTCCAGCTCTAGCGGTACCATGTCCTATACCAACCAAGACGGTGAAGCTGTTGATGAAAATGGTAACCTCTTAAATGATGATACTTCCAGTGATTCCGCAGACGCTGCCACTGATTCCACCGCCGCCGATGCTGCAGAGGAAACTGCTGCTTAATATGTTTCTTTTCTGAAAGAAAAATAGAAAACCATATACAACAACAAAAAAATAATTAATTAATACCACTAGAATATTATAAAAATAAACCTTTTCCATTATAAAGTCTCTGACACACTAATTATAAGATATCAATTTATATAAAAAAAAAAACTCAATGGATTAGACGTGATAGCGTTATCTTTTTAGATTTATTTTAAAATAAAAATAGGGGGCAGTCCATTACATATTTTGCACGGATACTTTTTGTCTAAATTTCGTCTAGAGTAAAACAGTGAAAAAAAAAATAGCTGTGCAAAAGACTGATCTCGATGCGAACTGGAATAGTCTAAAACTATAGCGTGTACACTCACGTTGTATTGATTAAAATACAAGACCAGATTCTGTCAAACATTGGAAAACATGTCACTTCGAGGCTGTTACGAAATAAGCAAAACAGTAAACCTGGTTCACACAATAAACTTTTGCTGTGGGATAAGTCGAGAAATTTAAAATGGTTTAATATAAAAATTTTACCTTTATAGTTTACGTGGAATAGCAAAAAAAAGTCCCGTAGTTGCATATGTTTTTATAAATGATCGATTTGATAGCATAATTACAGACTAAGCCAATTATGGATAATAAACTACTCCCCCCCCCCTTTTTTTTTACGTAAACGAACTTGGTTGTAAGGCAAAATACGATTTTAATAAGATTTAAAACAGAGAAGAAAATTGTTGTCTAAATCCCTGCTTTTTTTTTTGAAAAAAATAAAATCCCATACATGTATCCATTGCTGCATTTATTTCAAATATCTTATAGAACACAACAAAAACAAAAAATCAGCGAACATGAAAATTTAAAACGGACTATCACATCATATACCGCATACCTGACGATAAAATTCTCCAGAATGCTGGTATGAACTATATCGACATTCCTAGTGAAAACTCGTATAAATAGACCCGATAACTTTGGATTTCCAATAAAGTTCATCATCTCAATATACCTTTTTAAGCTTCAAAACTTTTAATTTATTCCAATATGAAGTTGCTTACCCTTTCAGCTGTTGTTGCTCTCGCCGCTTGTGTCTCAGCCACACCTGCTGGCCACGTCGAGTAAGTTGAAAATATATATTAAGTATTGTCCTCCAACTAATCGCATTATTTTAACATCAGTTTGGTTAAGCGTGCTGCTCTTGCCACACAAACTTTGATTGTTGACGGTGAAACAGTTATTCAGGTTGTTGATGGTGGTGTTTCCACTGAAGTCGATATTGACACTCAAGTCAATACTAAAGTTATTACCCAAACAGCCTATTCATTCATTTGTAAGTTATCCATGCCACATTCTATTGACTACTTGCTGATGTATGTCACTTTACCTATTTAGATGCTTACACTGGCACTGACACTGAAGCTGTTATCGGAAGACTCAGAAATGCTCTTGAACATGCAATCGATCCCGCAGGAACTGATTCTGCCTCTGGTACACCTAGCACCTCATCCAACCCTACATCTAGCACCGATTCCACCTCTTCCGCACCTAGCTCCACTGATACTGGTTCTTCCAGTGGTACTGATACCGGTTCTTCCAGTGGTACTGATACCGGCTCTTCCAGTGGTACTGATACCGGCTCTTCCAGTGGTACTGATACCGGTTCTTCCACTGGTACCGGTTCTTCTACTGATACAGGTTCTTCCACTGGTACTTCCACTGATACCGGTACCACCTCCAATACCAGTACTTCTACTGATACTGGTACCACCTCTAACACTAGTACTTCTAGTACCAGTAGCACCGGTACCACCACCACTACTTCTAGCTCTTCCACCTCTAACACTTCCACCAGTAGTACTACTACCTCTACTCCTTAAATTATTATCAGCAAAAAATATCCTACAAAATGTTTATCCATTTTATAACATAAATAAAAATACTTTTAGAATAGTAACCGAATCACAACGGTTGTATAAAATGGGTATTACTCTTTCTTGGATCAAGGGATAATTGGGTTTAGTAAAAAAAAAAAAATGAATTCAATGCGAATGATATTATTGTACAGTGTATATATATATGTCACAATGAACAGCTTTTTGGTATAATTATTCAAAAAACTCGAAATCTTATCGTAAGACGAATGTAAAGAAATAACATTGGTCTTTTTAACTGATCCTTTGAAATAGTTTTATGTTGATACTTTTTTTTTCTCTTTACACACATTTTTTACTAAAAAAGAAGATCAAATATTCTTCGGCTACATATTATTCCGTGACAAATTGCACTGCGTTGTGAACAAAAGTAAAATTACAGGAAAGGTCCTTTTTTTTTTAAAAAAAAATAGATGCACGATATATCTCTTCAAAAACAAGCGTATCTTACCCGGACGGATTGTCTCAAATTAATGTGATTTATAACTTTTTCCCTTGCATTATCAGCTTGAGCAACATAGGGTTCTATGGGAATGGTAACATACAGCCAAATTTTCACTCTATCTGAATGACCACTTTCTAAAGTTATGTTTATGTTTTTTTCACATCTGGACATTGTTTATTTACTTAGAAGCAAATAACACTCATTCCCCTCTACTGAATTTACACTTG
The DNA here is from genome assembly GCF_025094135.1 of Mucor mucedo. Lineage (NCBI taxonomy): Eukaryota > Fungi > Mucoromycota > Mucoromycetes > Mucorales > Mucoraceae > Mucor > Mucor mucedo. The sequence goes on along the minus strand of NW_026252505.1, from coordinate 14,816 downwards.
ATCTTGTTATCCATCCATGATCATGGCATATTTGGTCACCTCAAAAATGTAGTAATTGGTTTTTGTTTTTGGACTTACTTTTTTTCCTGTGTTATATATTACTAAGAGGGATCTATTAATAATGTACCAAATAATTAAAACTCTTACCTTTACGTTGACGGACAGGCGTTAACATAAAAGTCCTATTGGCTCCAAATGATTTATTGCATGCAACGATTAAGATGCCTGATTAGAATGGATTGAGCCAAGTGATAACGGATTTTAGTATTGATAAAAATAGACAGCATAGTGATAATACTTGAGAGAAATGTTAAAAAATGAAAATATCAGCACTAAAACATCATCCGTAAGTAATAGGGTACTTTACGTATCTTGTATTACGCAAAAAAAAACATTTTACAGAAAAAGTAAATTCTTAAAATTGTTGTATGAGGATGGTTTTGATAGTTCCGCTACAGTGACAAGTAAGAGCACCCAACTGAATTAATGAAATCTCCAAGCAAGTGCTGTATGAACTCTAAGCCAAATATTCCTACTTTATACGTTTTACAAAACCTGTTTCCGTTTCAAAATGCCCAGAATCACGTGTAACAAAATTTATTAAAAAAAACGGAAAAACAAATAAATATGCAAGTGGCACAGGCGTGTGATCTGTGTGGGTGGCACGAGAACAGTGAGTTTATGCGGCTTAAACGGGTCAAATTAGTGTCATAACGTTACCCCACATGCAAATTAAATGGACAACTATATCGAAATAGGTATACTTAAAAATTATGACAATCTGTTAGTTCAATTTTAAAAACTTAGATAGATGATTGTCAACTTTAATAAGAAATGATGCACCATTTATACACATCCTTACAGCGCAAATTATATTCAGTTGTAATTTGACAAGTTTTATTGCTGAGGATGGTATGCAACTAGAGCAAACTATTAAATGAAACCTTTTTTGATTATCTCACATGGCAAAGAACATATCTGAATGAAACTTCTTTTGTTTTGTTTTGATACAAGAAAGAAATTCTTTGCTAAAAGACCTCCGATTAATTTTAATTGCGATATACATCAAGACATATAAAATTAAAAGCTGTTTATTCAACAAGGTTATGAGTGTAAGAATTATTCTGTAGACGTGTCTTTTTTGAATTGATTCAGGAGTGATTGTATTGGGTATAGGATGAAGTCACTCAATTTACAAGCTTTTAATCCCTTTATATTATGTTTCATTGAACTTCTAACCCTTTTCACAAGTCAAATCAACACCGTCACATGCAATTGCTCGACTAATGTTTGTGAAGTAACGGGTAGAATTTGGGCGTATGACAAGCATATTTTGTAAAAAAAAAAAAAAGCTCGTTATTTAAGTTGAGCTTTCACGTGAAAAAACGCAATTGGCACTTTTTGAGTAACAGATCTCGTATGTTTTTCGAAAAAAGTGTCAGAAATTTCAGGAAAATACTGTAATCAATAGTGCGATACGTTGGTAAAAAAAAAAGTACGTCACATACATACGCAATGGTTACGGTTCTAACTATCAAATTTATAATATTCAATAAACAGTTTATTATGTACTGTCAACTCATTAATATGTCAATTTTTAGATCTACAAAGGATTATCTATCAACCAGTTCTTTTTGTCGGATCACGTCTTTTTAAGCAGAGGCGTTTAACTCACTACTTTATTGATGGCCAGGATGTGTTTTGAACATTCACTTCTATACGCAATACCTGCGAGAGAAGGATGCCCTTTGTTTTGACACAAAAATTAATAGTTAGTATTTATCTTAACAAAATCAAGTAGATACATTCTGATTCGATATACATACATTTGGTGCATCAGGTCCTAAACCAGAGATTAGCGATACAATACACTGAACCTAAGATTTCTGCACTTACGAGGAAAGAGAATACCTTAAAATAACAACGGAAAAACTAAGAGTCGCGCGCATCTACATAATAAACTAGCATTTGAAAAAGTAGATGCTTTATAAATCCTTAGTGACAGCATCCCCCCACCTCTTATAAAGAAATGCTACTCCTGTGTAGACAGTGACCAACGAAACACGGCTTCAAGACTTAAGAATAAAAAAGGGAGCTGATCTAGGAACTCTTAGTTATGGAGATAAATAATAAAACTGAACGAATAATTGCAATGATGGAATTATAAAAACAACCCTTTTAGCATAGTATATCAATAGCTTTTTTGAAATAGCCGCATGAAAAAGATTATCGATTTAACAGAACATGGAGTCATCTCAAAACAAATCAAGTCAGTAATTCAAGACATATGCTTTAATTATAAAACTTTTTTCGCCCTGAAACCGCGAGATGAAGAGTAGCAATTTATACAAAGAATCAGCTACTTCCAAAAAAAAAAGAGCAATTTTATAATATAGTAAACGACGTAAATCCCTTTGAAAATACTTCAAAACACTCCAACATCAAATTGTCCAAACAAAAGTGAAAGTATATATAAAGCTTAGTAAATTAGTACTTTATGACATATCCTCCCTCACCATTTTAAATATATATGGGCACTTTTTTGATTTTATTTTCTTTGTCAAATCTGGATAAGAGACCCAAACAGTGAAACTAATAACCATGAAAAATATATCCTATCTTTCTGTATTTTAGTTCCGAATACCATTCTCAAGTAATAAAATTTCTGCAAACAATGGAAGTCGTATCTTCAGAACAGAAAAATGACAAACCGGATTTTATCTTAACTCATGCAGCTGGCTTAAACAATGGTTTCTTCTGTGAGGATAAACCGGAGCCCAAAACTCATGTCAAGGACAATACAAAGACAACTAACTTTAAATAAAAGAGATTGATTTATTGGTAATTTCTCCTCCCATGCGAAGAAGTATTAAGCATAGTTAACAATTGGAAGCTTAAATCGAATCAAATCAACCAAAAATTAATGATGAAGTAATTACACATACCAATCTGAAAGAAGACCGTATGCCAAGATAGTAACTCTTTTGCTGAATGCCTCTCTGCTGTTGTATCTTTAGTCATAAGTTTTGGGCGTTAAATTTTATTTTAATAATTAGAGAATGGTTTTGAAAAACTCCAAAATGATACTGCAAACAAATACGATCTTGTATGCTTGTCTAATTCTGAAATCTCAACCGAAAACTTTAAATACAATTCTCTCTGTAATCCAATCGCTTTCATTTCTACACTGATTATGCCATATAGCAAAAATTCAGAAGAAAGCTTCGCATAATGGAAGATAATAGTCTCGCCGGGACCAAATTAAGGAAAGAATCTGATGAACACTATTTTAATCTTACCTCGAAAGGCATTTGTCTCAAAGTGGAAGATGAAAGTTATGTGATATAATAATTTTCTTTGGGACCAGTATTTGTTTTACATTTAATCTCTCAAATGTTGCCTTTTAATTGAACTGTTTATTGATTTTTTTTTTTCACTATTTTCCCTGAATTGTACGACACTCTTTTTTAAAAACATACGACGCTGTTTTTAAAAAGTGAAACACTATGATTTTTTCTTCTAGAGACATCATTTTTAGCAAAAGATGTATAAACTACTTCACACAATAGCAGCCATGAGCATCACTTTCTGAGACTGGCATAAATTACTATTTAGCCCATTTCTTACCAAAGTCTAAGTTGCTAAATCGCCTTTTATTTAAGTCACCCATCGACGACCATGATCATTCTTTTTTACTAGGAAGTCACTTATTCTAACTCGATAACAGACTTCGCGTAAAACTTAAAGTACGCCACTACCCGTTAAAGTGAAGAAAGATAACAATGTTATGATTTAGGGTTAGCGATTGGACCAACCACATAGGACCACTTATATTTGAACTTCCGCAATAATTGCAGAAGGCTCCTTATTATCTCCTTAAATTTTACCTCTGAATCAACTCTTTCTTCTTTTTTCACATTATTTTTTTGGACCAGCAAAAATGAATAACAGTTCTTCCAAAAGTAAGTTCTACTTAAGAGTAATGCATGCAGTATATATAACCAATATGATAAAACTATAGTGTACAACTCATTATTGGCACCGAATACCAAAGAAAGTTCGCCTACTGAAGAATCTGTAAGGAATACAATAAGTCGTTCGTAGCTGTATCTCACACTGTTAAATAGGGCATACAAAAACACGTCAAGTTTTGGGATAAGAAACACAAAGGTTACATCACTCCTCTTGACACTATTTCTGGTAAAATAGATAAATTAAATTTCTTAACGCGTTTAATAATGTGATGTTTGTTTCAAGGTTTTATCACACTTGGATATGGTACCTTATTTAGTATTGCTGTTGGCACTTTCTTTGGTGTTCTATTATCTTTATCCACTCAGAAAGGATGGTTCCCAGATCCGCTATGCCGCTCTAACGTCAGAAACCTAATTCGTGCCAAGAAAGAAACTCAGTGCAATCAAGGTGCTTATGATTCAAATGGGTTGTTTGTACCAGAGAAATTTGAAAATTTGTTCAACAAATACGCTCAGTCGGACAAATCGGGTAAAACCATAACTGTACCCGAGTTGATAAGAATGACGAAAGAACAAGAAAGATTAGGAAAAGACGTAAAAGCATGGTAAGAAAAATAGGGAGGTAAATGGCGTAAATTCAAGCATGGATTTTAACCTTTTTTGTTACTATAGGGCCGGGAGTATGGCTGAATTGTGTACAGCCTACTTCTTCATTGGTCATCGAGGTCGTCTCACAAAGGAAGATGTTCTCTCTGCATATGATGTAAGTAAATAAAAAACTTGTTTCTTCAATATTTATATTAAAAAATAATAAACAAACAACTTTTAGGGAACACTTTTTTATCGTCTTAGAGATGGTCATAAGTTAATGATCAAGCAAGGGTCTGTTGCGCACATTAATTCGTCCGGTCCAGGTCTCGGCGGTTCTTATCTCGCATCGAAACATGGTATTTTAAGTGTCAAAGGAATTGAAAATCGTGTTGAGCAGCTTGTTAGTGCATTGAAATCGAAATCATCTACAGTTGTTAATGATTACCGTTTACGTAATTGGGTTTCGTATATTCAAGAAAGTACCGAGACTATCAAGAATACTGCTATCCCTCGTAGTTTAATGCGCCCTTCTACATCTGTCATTAGTGGTGTAACCACTCCTAAAGCATCCATGTATCGTTCCACCAAGCAAGAGGATCCCGCGACTTTGTTTCCTGATGGTATCACAGGTGTTTCGAAACCTGGATCCGAAAATCCTTCTGGTCCAAATTTGTCGGAATCTTTCTTTACAACTTCTAGTGATGATGAAATACTCTCAAGCAAGGAAACATTTTTGTTCGGCACCCAAAAGGATGAAAGCGAGCCAAAGTATCTGCAAGATTCTACGGAAGATTTGGCCAGTTCTTCAATGTTAGATAGCAAGTCTGACGAGTTTCCTCAACTTGTTGCCCCAACTCCTAAGAAATCCATCTCTTCCATCACAAGTAGCAAGCCTTTGATGAACGGTTTTCTCAAGAAAGAATCGGATGCACATGATTGGCTTGGTGAAGGCTTAACAGGTGTAAAAGGAGGCAGTCAGAGTTCTTCCAAATCAGATAAAACACCTTCTTTCATGGATAGCAACACAAGTAATTCTGCTTTCGAAAACATCGGAATGGAAAAGGGAAACCCGGAGAATGCAAGCAGCATAATGGTTTCAGAGATTCCAACCAAACAATCGCCTCCACCCCCACAAATTTTGCAACCGAGTCCAGAGAAAAATAGGGAAGTTCCCAATTCTGTTATCACCCCACCACCTGAGGAAAAGTCAGTAGTCTACAATACTTCTGCTCCAGCCATATCTAAGAGCAACACCCTCAATAATTCCAAAAGCCAAAAGAGAAAAACTAAAAAGACTATGTCTTCCACTACGAGTGGTAGCGAATCAGGTCCAGAAACAATTATCCAAAGTATGAATTCAATTAAAGACACGCCAATGCCGATCGCTACCGACGCAAAATAAAATATACAAGCCGAAATTTCTATTTTTATGTTCGTTTAGTCACATCCCCTTTTATGGTATTGATCTATCAATTAAACAAAACATTTATCATCTGTACACCATTCCTTCCTGTTCAAACATATATGCATGTATCAAACTTTTATTTAACCATAATAGGATTAGCTGGGACAAATATATATTTCTTAATTTGGTTGTTGATATATACAACACATGTAAAAAAGAAGCCTTCCAGAATATGGCAAAATACTCTGTTTATTTTTTGAGGTTATGACGGGGCTGAAGAAAATGGGGGAAAAACTGAAAGATAAAAAAATTAGTGTAAGTGATGCTTGCATTTTTTTTTTTTTTTTTTTTTTTTTATTTACCTTCTTTTTTGAGCTAGTTGTTGGAGTGTCCTCTGAAAGTTTTGGGTTACTATCATTCCCAAGTAATGTAGGAGGTTTTGATGATAAGGAAGAGCTTGACGAATTAACGAGGGAGGGTACAGAACTCATCATGTTATTTCGTCTTGATTTTCCCGGCGTGCCCATCTGACCCAGCTTTTCCACCATTCTTTCAAAGAATTTGGTTGGGCGATTAGAAAGACTGTGTACACTGTTAGATGGAGGCAACAGACCAGCTGTTGTTGATATTGCATTTGTAGAAGATGTTGCTGTAACAGCAGCAGGCACTGTTGCTGAAGTAGCATCTGCGGAAGAATTTACAGAGCTTGACCGATGCAGATACGAATTTCTTTGGGCTAATCTAAATATTATGGAGTCTGTATTTGGGGTACCAACTGAGGGTCTTCTACCATTCAAATTTCCATAAATGGGACTTGAATTATCATGAGGAGATGGCGAATTGATTATAGGGGATCCTACAGTCGAATCAACAACCATAGATTTCACGAGTGAGACTACAGAGGAATTCCCATTGCCGTTGGAGATTGCTCCGATTTTTCTTCGCGTTGTAGACCCATTTCGGTTCATACTATTAGCACGAGCAGTCAAAATAGGTGTGGTGCAAACATCATCAAACTTGGTATCTACGGACTTACACCGGGTGTGGTATTGATTGAATTTTCGCTGAGACCATTTCTCTGACATACTATTGGAAAAAAACTCACGAAGATCGCTGATACTTGATTGTGACCTAAGTCCGGGAGATTGTGCTCCGGTATTAAATGCAGTTTGGGATAATGCAGAGTCGATGACTGAGAACTCTCGAGTACCAAATACGGGTTGCGATGAACGATTATTAGATTTTGCAGGTTTGTTAAATATGGCGGATTGGGAAAAGCTTGTGGAGCCACTTGGCATCGGGAAATGAATTGGGGATTCTACTTCAACTGATTTGTCCATATTGTTTTTGGGCTGTGTGTGTTGATCAAAACTAGATACGAACAATTGCTCCAATAAATAATCATTAGAATCAACACTATTTGAATACAGCTCTTTTGATTCTTGGATTGCTTTGGTTAGCGATTCCATCCATATATGTTTTTCTAGCTCACATATCGCGCTTAGCTCAAGAGTATGTTCATCACCATGCAACAACCATGAATATGTCATTGAGCCTGAATGATAAAAATAAAAGTAAAAATTTAATCTCCTTGTCTTGTTGCATATCAAATGTGCCTAACCTTCTGTATTTGGTAAATTTTCAATTTCAAATTTGCGTAGAGGGAACCAATGTCTAGGCTCATATAATTTATGTTTCTTAGCCTTCGCCATGATCATATAATGATTAAATAGAGCACATCCAATTCGTTTTGCTTTGTTATCTTCAATGCATCTGACTTCTAATGTGCCAATTAAATTACAAACGCCAAGTGTATTGAACCATCTTTTCGGTAAACACCAGTCTGAATCCAATCGGGACAAAAATAGAGAAGTCTTTCTCTTCGCTTCCATCTTTGATTTTTCATTGTTGATTCGAGTGGCAATAACATGTATTGTATTTTGAGCTTTAGAAAGAATTTCATATTCTTCAGAGTCCTTTTGGGTAGCCTTGGTGATGCTTTGCAATAGTAGCCTATATCGAAATATTCTTTGAAACGGCTAAAATAAAATGTTTAATTCGTTGATTTTTTTTTTCACATGTTAACTTACAATGATTAAATAATCATCAAATTTAAGGCGACTAAATCCAAATGACACACGATGAAATGTATGGAGTCTTTCAATTAGATCTGTAAATTCAAGATTTGTTTGTAACAGCTCGTTATAAACCGACACTGCATGATCCTGTCGCACGCAATAGTCGAGATAAATTTCAAACCTTGGACCCTAAAAGGTTTATTTTGTTAGACAATGATTATGACAAATTATTTGTCATGTTATTTACCCATTCGACAAAGCAAGAGGCGATATTCTTTAGATTTCCTTTATAAAATATTCCATTCCTCTCTACTTCGTCGTCCCCATGAGCATCAATCAAAGCCTCAGTAAATTTCTCTTGAAAAGACAGAATTTCCATTGCATTGCGCACCAAAATATCACCCTCTTCCTGTGTGATACATGTTGCTTCTTTTATAATAGCAAAAAAGTGCTATATTAAAAAAAAAACGTTAGTAAGATCTTAAAATCTCGTGGCCTCAAAATCTTTTGAACTCACTGTACAGAGAATACCCAGATCACGGCTGTATGTTTCTTCAGTTTCCATTAATTCCTTGATAGCATTTAATCGCTTGATAGATCTTCGCTGCTCTAGAGATCGAACTTCGGTCTTTCGGTGGGTGATTTCTTCATCTGCGGGTAATAAGTCAAATTGAACATACTCAAGTTATTCGGCAGTTTACCATATTTTTTAATTTCTTGGTCTTCACTTGAGGAAACGTATAACTCATCATTGACTTCAAGTTGTTCTTCCATTGTAATAAATCTTGCCTGGACATTTGATTCTATATCCAGTATTTTCGAATTGTCCTGGTCTTCTTTTTCTTCTGTATCGGGAATTATTGCATGATCGTAATGTTGCAATATTTTTTTCAGGGACGGAGGTGGCGGTGGCGGTGGTGGTTCATTGTTTGTTACTGACATTGTTCTGGTTTGTTGAGGTTGGTGTCTATTAATTGAGTCAGATGAAAGTGTACTGTTCTTGTGATGATGCGTCAACTTTTTCTTCAAGGATTCTGCAGAATAATATTCGGACATAGCTGTGTCTTCATCGTCGCTTTCTGCAGAAGAAGCGGGTGACCTGAGCAGATCAGATACCGGATTCCTTTCTGCTGGAACAACTGAAGACGAAACATCCGAACCATTGTGCGTATCAACAGATACAGCTTTACTAATTAGAGTCAATTCACCCGTGGATTGACGAAACAGTTGTCGTTGGTATTGAGGGTCATCTACAGAAGAAGTATCGGAATTTAAATCGCTAGAATCAGAAATGTAATCCCTGTAGACCATCCCAGCGTTCAATTTATGATTTATTACTGCTGCTGTATTAAGCGTGTTGGTAGTTATGGTGGCCTCTCTTTCTATTTCCATTAATCTTATATTGCGGTCAGCCCCTTCATTAGACTTTAATGGTTCAGGCAGCGTAAGAGCCGTGACAAGGTCATTATCATGATTATTTCTACTGTCTATGTCATCTTCTATTGAAGATCCCGGAGATATATCCACTTTATTCAAATAGTCGGATAAAGTATCTACAAGAGCATCCGTCATTTAATTTAGAAAACAGAAAGGATATGTGGAAGAATAGTAAAATAAAAGAAAAAATATGTAACTTTTTAATTTCCCTCACTTTACTTTATTCAATAAGTTCGTCCTGAAAAAAAAAAAAAAAAAAAAAAAAAAAGAAAAAAAAGCTCCGTTATACAGAATTGAACTGTTTTATGATGTGATGATAGTTTATACAAACAAAAGCAGAAAAAACAACAGGCAGGCCGACTTTTCCTTTAAACACATATTGTATGCCATTCCACTCGTGAGACTGGCGGACGTCAAATTTAATTCATGGTCTTCCAGTTATTGGAGTGGCATCTAACGCTAGTACACAGTAGCATATTACAACATACTATCCATACACTTACTAAGTAATAGACATTGTTATTGTTTCAATCGAGAATCTGTTTATCATAGCAGCCGAAAGAAATATCTCTACTCAAAGCCAATCATCGAACCTCTATTTAACTACCGATTTCAAGCTTGATGACGCAGATGGGTGCTTTATTTTTATTTTATTTTTATATTCTGGGGTTAAAGATATAATCAAGCTGTTTTATTAACCTCTCCCCACTCTAATTTAAAATTAAAAATGATTCAACACGGAGTCTTTGCTGTTGCCGAACACGCCGTTACCACAGCTTCTGCTTCTTCTGCCAATGAAGCTAGAAGCCGTGCTTTGGCTCTTTACAGAAAATGGCAAAAATCAGTAAATAATCTCAAACATGAATAAAATCTATCAAATTCAAAAAAAAAAAATTAATTGATTATCACTTGTAGGTCCCTGAAATGATGAAGCTTCATGAAATCAACTTGCCTAGTTCAGCCATTCGTGCAAAGATCCGTGAAGAATTCGAAAGACATCGCAATGTTGAAAAGCTCGAAGTTCGTGACATTTTGTTCGCTAAGGGTCAAATGGAATACCAAGAAGTCATGAACGTCTGGAAACAAAACAACCACATTATGAACTACTTTGCTAAAGATGAAGCACCACCCAAACCAACAACTTTCTTGGATAAATTTTATGAAGGAAGATCTTAGATTCCTAAAAACAACATTCGGCAAAATAAATTATATCTTTTATTATTTGAAAATGAAGATAACTGCATGTGATGCCGTTTAAAGAACAGGATTTTTTCGACAAAGCGTGATGATATATTAGGAGATGAGTAAGGAGAGGGCATAATAGTTGTAAGAAGGGAAGGGAGAGGCTATACGGTACTTTTTTTTTATCTTTTACATTATGTTTTGTAATGTATTAGCTCAAATCAATCATATCCCAACCTGCTGTGATTCTGTATAATCCGTTCAATCCAGACATACTGGATCTTAATTCCTCTCGAGACAGATATTCCTTTGGTGTTTCTCTACTAGATACAGATAATCTTTTAATCCAAGGAAATAATGAAATGTCTTGCAACAAAAATTTAAATAAGGATACATGTTGTTTGGTTACTGTGAGGGTGAGATCTTGGAGGTTAGGAAACGTTGATTTAAATTGTCTCCAGTAATGATGAAAATGATGTTGATCTTGACATCCCACAAGTGCGATTTTTAATGATTTGACCAATGGAAACTGATAATTATTGTATTGTGATACTAGAATGTTTGAGGGGAATGATGATAGGTCGAGTTGGTCAAGTGTTGATTGGGATTTGGATAGAGTAGTTGTTATAAATTGTGATAGTAGCAGGTGATACTTTATCGGAGACATGATGTATCCACCATCTGTTGGGTCACGAACTGTAAGCTGTTTTAGCTTAGTTTGCGGGAAATTTGTCAACGTTTGATATATCTTGTGATGAGCCTTAGTAGGAACTAACATTTGAATATCTTGCAAGTTATTGCTTGACTGCTGTTTCTCAAGAATGTTTAGAATTAATGGAAAAGTACTGATATCACTAACTGCTTGAAGTCTTTTAGTGATTAGTGTTATGGATCTTGCATTCATCAAATAATTTAGCGATGAAGAATGTACCATCGATGGTTGCAAAATAGTTACGGTATTGGTCCAATTGAATCTATCGGCTACCATCGTAAAATAATACATACATGTGCTAAGCATTCCCTTTTATTTTAGTATCTTTTAAAAAAATATGAACAGATTGTTATCCTTACTGTGCTAATGGTGCTAAATCTAGATGGTTATCCTTTTTAATATGATTCAAGATCAATAATTGTAATTCAAAGGGCAACTGTAGTAATTTCATATTGATTTTTTCCCTTTTTTTTTAAAATAATAAAAAGAAAGGCAAAAGAAAAATCAAGGAATGAATTATACCATTTATATCATTATTTGTAAGGGGCAAAAAAAAAAAGGGCTGGGATTATGTCATTTGTCTGGATGTACGGAACTGTTTTTAGAGTATTACTTTTTTTTATCCCCCTCTACTTGCATATATGAATACAGGTGATAATATTCTACAATCTCCACTTATCCTGTCATTGTCTCATTTTTTTTTATTTTGCGAACACAGACTTGTGTACTTCTTAAATGACATATACGAAGCTTTAAACTTGACATTAATACAATATACAGATATTTGGTAGCCTTGAACATACTTAGGCATCAATTAGTAATATTTTAACCCCTATCAAAGCATACGAACTCAAATAAGTTTGACAGCAGCGTGATTCAGTAATAAGGATGTACTATGTGCACCTTAAACAGTGATGATCGTATATGTTTATGTTCTTATCGGCATTAAGATGTTGTACACAGGAAACCTCAAGCGGGATCTATTTTCTCTAAACAGATAATCGCCGTAGATCATTGCCTCATGACTACTACTTATTGTAAAGTCTGTTATAGAGTCTAAAAGAAAAATATAGATAAATATAAATATGACATATGGGTATCAACTACGTTTGGGCATACTTATCGGAATTGCATGCAGTGGATTTTATTTTCTATCAGTATGATTTACAAAGTTCAATTTTAACCAAAGTACATTGCATTTGTCCGTGTTGGTTGACTCTTATCAAAATGCATGTATCCTTTCCTGATCCACAATCTTGCATAAATGGCTTTGTTTGGCTTTAATGACAAGTATCCCCCATCTCAATCTGGTTTTGTTACAATAAAATAGAACTCCGCACGTTTGTGATGGAGCATGAATTTTCGCTCAGTACAACCAAGAGCATGGTTACCTTGACGTTATTGGGTCTTCCCAGGAACGACCCATATATGAGTAGGTCCGCAAAACTAAAGATGACACCCAATTTTTTTACATTTTTATGTAGAAAGAGGGAATTATATGCTAGTAACCAAATAGATTTCATAAAAAAAAAGTTTAAAATTGATGTGTCATACCGAATCTTTGATGCCATCTGGATTTTCAAGAAAAATTGCACAATCCGTGCGAAATTCCAATGTTGATTATCCAATAAAACTCAATTTTGATCGATTCGACAGTCACGCATCTTTCTGATTTTTACATCAAAAAAAAAGAAAAGAAAAAAGATCGTCTGTTTCTATTTCTATTCCCCCCTCCTTTCCATACAATAATCAATGTCACAAGAAGAAACTCCTCGCGTAGAATCACCTACACAAAACAATGGCATGAGTTGGCCCAGTAAGTGTTACACCAAGTATGATATGATATATGTATTAATTTTTCTGCTTTCTTCAAAAAGGCTTGGGGGCTCGTGAACGTCGTGATGAGACTCCCGAGAAAAGAGCTGAAAGGGAAGCTAAATTAGCAGGCGCCGTCAAAACAATTTTAGAATGTATTGGTGAAGATCCTGAGAGAGAAGGATTGTTAAAAACTCCTGATCGTTATGCAAAAGCATTGATGTTCTTCACTCAGGGATATGAAAGAAATATTCAAGGTATGTAATGGTAAAAAGTAACGCAGAGTAACAGCTAGTAACTCTTCTTTTTTCTATTCAGAGGTTGTGAATGATGCTGTATTTGAAGAAGGTAAATTAAAAGATATTTAGTGTTTCGGACGGTGAACTAGAGATTAACGTACATTTTATCAGATCATGACGAGATGGTCCTTGTCAAAGATGTTGATATTTTCTCACTGTGCGAGCATCACATGGTTCCTTTTATGGGTAAGATCAGTATTGCTTATATCCCTAATCGCCGGGTGGTGGGACTTAGTAAGCTTGCTCGTATCGCTGAAATGTTTGCAAGACGGTAAGTAAACATACAATATTCAGAATTTAAACAAGGGTTAACGGCTTTCAATAGACTTCAAGTTCAGGAACGTATGACAAAACAAATTGCAACTGCATTAATGGACATACTTCAACCTCAAGGTGTTGCTGTAGTTATGGAATGTTCGCATTTGTGCATGTGTTCTAGGTAAAGTGTCAATTCTGATAAAATTATTGTGTGAAACTTGGCAACTAAATAATTCCCACCCTTGTTTTTTTATTTATTATTACAGAGGTGTACAGGTAACACAAGAATACTTTTTTTTTTTCGGACGGGATAAAACTGACTTTTGTTTTGTTTATAGAAACCTGGTAGTTCCACCATTACAAGTTGCATGTTGGGTGTATTTAGAAGTAGCCCAAGAACTAGAGAAGAATTTCTTAACTTGATCAGACGATAGATTATAAAAAGGGAACCCAAAATCGAGAAACTACAAACTAATTATATACACCATCACCTCCACCATTATACTAAATTCAAACTCATTTCAAACATCAAAAAAAAAAAATTATGAATAAAAAATAGAAATACAAACAATATCGACTATGGTTTAATATCTGGAAGAGAATGTTCTTAAAAAAAGTTATAGGTGTTATACACTATCATTGCAATAACCTTATGAAAGCTTTCCTGAAATAACCGCAGATTTACATAATTGCAACGCCATCATGTAATCGTTATTTGCCTCATAAACATATGGTGAGAGTAAGGCTCTGTCAATATGAGGCAAAATACGGCATAAATCATCCAGCACTTTCTCATGCGATTGTGCCTCGTTTCCGTTGTCGATCTAAATTGGATTAGATGTCTACAAACCGAAGTCTTAATTAAGTAAACATACCTTTTCCAAAGACTTGACGGAAGATGGCTTATTGCTGTTATAAGATCTCATTGACGTTTTTCTTCCTATAGAAGAGAATAAGCGACCGGGTCTTCCTTTCAACAACTTTGAAGCTCCAGATGCAGATTCAGAAGAAGAGATACTGCTACTGTCCTTGGCCTAATAGATAAGTCAGTACGATTGATATATT
>NW_026252504.1:0-66153 GCF_025094135.1 Mucor mucedo | reverse complement strand
ACATCATACAAGCATAAAATGACCGCCAGAGTCAGGAGCGGAGTTTGAAAGGGAGGAAATGGCGGAGTTTTAAGCGGGCGTTTCTGTAATTAAAATGTTTCTGTTCATCGGATTTATAATATGTGTAATTTAGGGCCCTCGCAAGCACATCAAACTATTTTTTAAAGATCTCGATTAAGGACACTGACTTTTTTTTTGTGAAAGGTTAAAGTTTTTCCTAATAGAATGCTCTATAATTTCTATAATATATATGGACGATTAACAAGTACTATATTAAAAAATCGGCCCCAAATAGACGGTCATAAAAAATATTTTTTTTACTGTAAAAATCTGTTTTTTTTTAGAAATCTTTTTACATTCAAGTTGTTTAACATATCATCTATTATCCTACTTAATTTTGTAAGATAATATTAATACTTTGTCATAAATATTCTTTACTCAAAACCATCGGTTTCACAAAAAAACCAAGTCAAAAAAAATTGTTTTAAAGTAAGGTTTTTTGAAATATATTTAAGATATCCCCCAAATTATTTAGACGTGTCTTTATTTATTCAAATCTTCAACAAAATGGTAGATATGGCATTTAGAACACTTGGCCCTTATCGTTACACGCACAACGTTTGGATACCCTTTTGGGCTTAAATCCCCGCTTTTCAGAGAACTTGCAAGTCTGTCTTTGGCGCTTTAATATGCTACCAAGAGCAACTTAGGCATGTGATCCCTCGGCATAACTGCTTCGGGTATGCATTGGTTCTGCCTCAGTTACTTGTACAGTATGTTTTATACTCTTTACTTTAACAAGTAAAGAGTGAGCAAGCCTGCTTTTAAAGTCGGAATGAACGAGTACATCCCGATTGCACCCCCAGATCGTGAAGCAACTGAAGGCATTAGCTTCCGCAATACCAAAGACGAACGACAAGAAACGAACTTCCCAACGGTAGGGTTTTCATAATATCATAAAAAGAGATCATGTTGTCTCTGCTATTGTTGTTCGCATCGATACTGCCTATAGTAAAAAAAATGTATGAAGTAAACTATTATTTATATTATACGGCTTTATATTACTCTTATGACTTTCATAATCATGAAACACTAGGCGACGGGTGATTGTAACAATCTGTCCATTGATTCCTTTATACGTACGTGGTACGTTGGATGTCATTGAAGTGCTACAAGATGATAACAAGACCTTAGCTTACTTATTCTTGAAGGCATATGCGAAGATGTGGTGACCATGGTGATCCGACTTTGACATGGCAACATAGCTACCACGTTCAGTACGGAGACACTGGATGATATCATTGCGAGGCATACCTCGAGGCTAGTACATTCTCTTGGCTACCTGCATAATTGAATGCAATCCATGGTCTAGCAAAACACAAGTCATTTCGGGGGAGCCAAACCAGGAATCTCCAATAATTGGTCTACCGTTGAAGAACCAAGGCTCACATAAACGCTTCAACGTTGCAATCAAGTTTCTATCTACATCGTCATACTTCTTCTTCACAGGATCCCTTACTGTATCAAGTATCGACAATGCAGTAAGTGTCATGATCAGCGAGCGTCTTGAATTCTTGGCCGATGGGGTGAGGTTTTCTAGGAACCTTCTTCAAATTGGGCATACCACTACCGAGCCATTGGTTCATACTTTCGTCCACACAGAGATACCTACCAGGAGTCAGAGCTTTGGCTAATGTCTTATTGAAAGCATCCAAGAATCGGCGAATTTGATACCGTGGATCCAAAAGTTGTTGGGCTTCGCTGGGTACTTCAAATACATGGAATATCAAAATAGCAAAAAACCTGTCGTATTCCATATACTCGGTGAAGTTAATATTAGGCATGAGATGACTTTAACCCATGTGTCAATACGCCCTTTTATCAACATGGTGCTTACAGTCTTGTTCATTAACAGAGCTATCCATGTTAAATACTCGACAAACGTAACACTGATCCAAGTATTCATGATACTCAAAGCATGCTGGTTGATGTTATGAATCACAACATCACTGATAAACTCCACAGGCAAAAAATAAAGAAAGTACTCGGCAGGACTAACAGTTAACTTGTTCGAAAGATTAAATGTGGCCTTATTGGAATGATAGTCCTTTCCAGAGGTCAGACGTGTATCCATTGTAACCTCACCCATAATCCAGTCATCTTGATTTACAGGCCTAATCTCCTCTTCCTCTTCGCTGACCTGAACATCCTCCTACTCCTCCTCCTCCTCTTCAACGGCAGCAGTAGTAGTAACAACCGTTGGTACAACTCTAAGCCCCTCATACTTAAGAGGACTCCCAAACAAAGTGAAGGTATGGTCAGGACATTCGTCTAGTTTTACCTTACAAATGACCTTGTCATTAGCACCTGGTTTAGTCGAAATGACTGTTCCGTAAAAACGGAGTCCAGGTGCGTTAAAGTCGAACCTTCTTTTTAAAAGTTCACGGGCCTCAGTCTTTCTCAAATAGTGAGAAGAGACTCAAATAAGTGAATTAACAGCAGTACGTTTATCTTTTTCAGACATTTTGGGATTTGATTTTTTCAAGATGGGGACTATTCCAATGGTGAAATGGTCGAGATGGAAGCAAGTAAATTATTTTAAAAAAAGGTACAGTAATAATGCTCAAGGTTTACCGGTTTGATTCAATATGTTTTTATTGGACAAAAGATCAAAAGTCACGGAGAAATTGATTAAAACACCACCGTCCATTTGGGGCCGAATCGGCCCCAAATGGACGATTGAAATAGTACTTGTTAATAACAACATTGAATACTTTCAGTGCTAGAGTGCATCTATTTTATAATGAACAATTTTGGCTGAAAAGGACATTTTCAGAACTTAAAAGTGCCATTTTTACATTGTTGATTTTCATATTGTTTGACAGAGGAATCTAATTTATCACGGGCAAACGATTAACCGGGATATATCTGATAGATTTTTATGAATTTTTCACAGTTAAGCACCTCCCGGACATCTTTGGGTCTCACCACTGTAAATGGCCAATTTTGTTTTGCCATCTGTAAAACATTTTGTGGGAAAAAACAAATTCCAGCTCTATTAGTTTGTGGAGAACTCTCTAATAAAAAATGTAATAGAGCCGGATTTTGGATACCTGTTGAATTCATGGAGGAGATAGAGTTTTTGGTTTTTTTTGAAAAATCGGAGCCAAAAATTGTTCATTGTAAAATAGCTGCACTGTAGGCTGTAAATGTTTCTTTTAGGCTGCAATTTTTCTTTTAGGCTGCATTTTTTTTAGGCTGATAAAATGATTTGGTCTATATACTGCTACATCTCGCGGGACTCTCGAATGTTACCTGTATCTATAGGCGGCTGTTTGGCTAGTATGGTGTTAATTGGGCCCGTTAATAGTAAGTGCAAGAAGTATTATGGAGGTAAGTGCAAGAAGTATTACGGAGGTAAGTGTACCTTATCAATTTGGAGATGATAGTACAAAAATTATAATAAATAAAATAAAATACAAAATAGAAATTGAATAAAACAAAACGTTTTCATTTAAACCCTGCTTTTTTATTATATAATGTATTTCTTGATTGCACAACAGTATAAAGGTTCATCAGCATCAATAATAATATAGTTAAAGTGATGTAATAACGTGCGTACTACGTTCTGAAGGAAAGGACTCTATATTATGGTAAAAAGACGCCTCAACTGGAATTTAGTAGGTACTAGAAGTGGTATAAATACGCAGCATGCGGAAGAAACCCGTAACACTAGGTGGTAAAAACACGCAACATGAAGCAAAAACCCGCAACATTAGGTGGTATAATTTTGGGGTTTTACCACCTGTGGTGGTAAGTGTACTACAATTCCGCAACATAAGGTGTGTTGTATAGGGATTTCAATTACCTGAAGGCTTAATAAATCGTTCTTTTGTTACTCTTCCTTGACTATAATCTAACTTCCCACGTCGACTGGAAAGTATTAGATATCGCGCGAATTGGGGTTGTAAAAGGACTTAATTTTATTAGGTTTCAAGTTTTACGACTTTATATTGACGATGTGGGTGGGTATAGGGATAGGCATGAGAAAGGTGACGTAAAGGGGATATAATCTCAAATTGGTTCCAAAACATTTGATCGATTGTTAGTTCTTACTTGTTCCTTAACCTCTCTACGTGACTCGTACTACCATATCACAGGTGGTATAAAATGGACGTTTTTACCACCAAATTTTGCGGGTTTTTACCACATGTTTCGGGTTTTTACCACACAGTCCGCCACTGGGATTTAGAGAAAGAATTGCTACCGAGAACCAAGAAATTGTAAATTTGCTGCACGTTACTGTCAGTAATGGGCATTTGCTTAGAGAACAGCAATAGCAGTACGACTTTTTTGCTGCCGATTTTCCGATTGAATTTGGAATGGCTTTTACTTCCATGCCTTCGTCTTTTACCGGAGAAATTATCACCAGAATGCGAAATGACGGTGTAGGTGCCACAAGATTGTCTGAAAGATACACTTTTTGGGAGGTACAACGTCTTAACCTCAACGAAGACGACGAAAACCAAGTAGATCGTTTCCGTGCCACATATCGAATGGGAAGGGCCTCCTTTAATTGGCTTGTCAACAGGTTGTCTACTCATCCCGAATTAGATTTCAAGACACCAAACCACGCTCCTATCTACATTCAGATAGCTACCTGTCTTTTGAGACTGTCCAATTGTAATCTTGGATATAGAAGCACCTATGTCCTGTATGGTCTTTTATATGGCAGTTATACCAAATTCACGAGGCGTATGGTGAAGGCTGTCAACGATGGGCTTGGCT
This sequence comes from Mucor mucedo, assembly GCF_025094135.1. NCBI lineage: Eukaryota > Fungi > Mucoromycota > Mucoromycetes > Mucorales > Mucoraceae > Mucor > Mucor mucedo. The sequence continues at coordinate 61,365 of NW_026252504.1, read as the reverse complement.
ATATGATTGATTGGCCTACCAATTCAGTCATGGTGAGTGCTATATCTGCTGGATTTAACAAAGGTCCTGATATGAGTATTCCTGATGCAATTGGCGCTATTGATGGCAAACACTTTACCATTCATAAGCCAAATCCAGTCGCTTATGTAGCAGGGTTCCGGTGACGTAAAAACAATTAAACCGTTAAACTTACTGCTATTTGTGAGGCTTCATGTATGTTTACTTACATTCGTGTAGGAGACTTTGGTAATAATGACCAATATAAATATGAGAGTTGAAAACTAATTTACTTTGAATACACTAGGCAGAGGTCGAGACCACTCAGCTTATAATTTCAGTGATCTCAGCTGGAAGATCATGAACAATCTTTGGCATGACTTCCCTAAAGGATCTTATTTTCTCGGTGATTCGGCCTATCCGACCAGTGCCAATTTGGTTACGCCAATCCCTAAAAGTGAATGTCTCTGGGATCACCGCAAGAGGTTATTCAACTAGTCGCATTCAGCCAGAAGAATGGCCCTTGAAAGAACTTTTGGAAAGTTCGTTCATCGGTGGAGATTCACACAATTCCATATTTACGTGTATGATATTTTGGATATCAAGGACATCATCGGGTCGTGTGCTATTCTACACAATGCATGTAAGGCAAGCGGGGAGCTAGGTTACGATGATGTAGTTCTTGATCCTGCTGATCTTGTATTTGGAGAGCAGGTGTAAGAGTTGTGATACTCGACCACTCAGATTTATATATCTGATAATTATAATAAATGAAACTCAGTTCAAATTACTTCTCTTCCCTTTACTCTAACATTGGTGGAGTAGCTTAAAGCGTATATTAGTGCATTTTGTTATTACAACCCTATATCGCTTTTAAAACATATATTTAAGTTGTGTTTACTCATTCTGAAATGAGCGGGAATATCGATAATGGTTCTTCCAACTGGAGTTTGGATTTACAACCTAGTCAACAACCCGAGGAATGGATTCCTAGTCAAGCTATGTTTTTTCTCAATAAGAAATATGAGACAGAGGTCGCTGCAATTAGAGAACAACATGCTATGTGGATCAGTCAACAGAACGAGTTACATAGTCAACAAATTAAACGTATGGAACAAGAAGTAACAGAGGAGAGAATTCGTTGGACAGAACAGGACGAAAAACGTATGAATGAAATGAAAGCTTTGTTCAACCAACAATTATAAACTACAAGTAATTCGGTCGAACTACTAAGAGCAGAAGTCAACCAACTCCGTCGTGATCTTGGAGAGTCAATAGAACAACTTAAGGTGAAAAATCATAAAATTGAAAATTATGAAATTCAAATCGATGACCTTTCGAGTCATTGTTCGGAATACCACGAGAAAAATAATCAATTGATGGATGATTTGGCAAAATCCCAAATAACCTATGATAGACGTCGAGTAGAAAATCGCAGATTATTAACTAAATTGGAAGAAAATTCCAAATCGACACCTTTGTACGAGCAACAAACGACGTTGGAGACACAGGAACAACCTTTAATGGTCACAGCATTTAACAAGATGTGATTTGAAGTAACGTGATTTTGCCTCTTTTGTAACTCCACCCTTTTTTTTGTTTATTCCATGCTCCTGCCTTCAAATATAAAACGTTGTATGCGAAAGCATCATCGTCTTCCCTTCTCTTTTTTTTTTCTCTTCTTTACTTTATCTTTTCTCCTTTTAATTTTCGACACACTGGTAAGTTTTAGCTTAAGCATTGGCATCTAGCAGTCGTTAATTGTATGCTGTGAAGTGTAGTTGTGTGTCATTTTGTTGTAGTTGTAGTTTCTTTTGTTGTCTTCCCATTCAATTCACCCATACCAACTTGGTGGTAAGATTTTCTCCCTCCTGTTTACTTTTAACTTCTGTTCACATAATTGCATTTCTTTTAGTTGGTTCTTTTATTTCAATAAATAATCCATCATAAATAGCAGTCAAAAACTATCGTCATAATTTAGATGGACACAAGATTATTAGATTAGCAAAGAACCGCATCTCCTATTCCCCTCAGTTTACATCATACTGAAAAGCAACAAGAAGAAAACTCTTTTCACTCTGATGCGCATTCGACGTACAGTAATGCAGTAAATTGGGACAACTTCTCGGTAGGTTCAGCAACACCATCTCAGAATTTTCGAGCCCAGCAATTTTCTTCGTCACACCATGTTAATTCAGGACAGGCAACAGCTGCTAATCCAAATAAACAGAATCGTCGTAAGCACCCTACACCACCTTTCAATGGCGTCGGGCGCCCCATAGCTCAAGAATGCTTAGCTAACTTTCGTAAACTCATTGTATATCATAAATATACTGATGACGAATGCATTGATGAGTTTATGATGGCAATGCAAAGCTATGCCAATAAGTGGTGGGCAACAGTAGATGAAGCTACAAGAACGGATTTCCAAGCCATCGTAACGGCTTTCCAGGCTTTCTATGGCGGAGAGGATGAGGCGATGGCTAAAGCTATTGCAGCCATGCGTACCATGAAACAAAGTGATGAAGCGATGACTTCGTTTGGCACAAGACTATTGTTAGAAGTAACCACAATTGCCAAAGATAATAGTCAACTACAACTCAATTATGTTTATGGTGCAGTAAATACGTCCGTGAGTGAAGCGGTTTTGCCTACTCGGCCAAAGAATATTTTGGAAGCAATTGGAGTTGCAATCGAAGTAGAACAAAACATACGGTACAGCTCATTCCATTCGTCTAACAGCACTGCGAAGATTCCTTCAGCGGCAAAAATCTGGCCTCCAATGGGTACCGAAAGCCGTGGAGATGATCCAATGGAATGTGATATTAATGCTCAACAATATCGAGGCGGGAAGAGTTTTCAAACCAAAGGTAATTCAAATAAATCTCGACAATGTTTCATATGTGAAAGAACGAATCATGTCGCAAAAGATTGCATTTTGTTGAAAAAAGCCAAGGCATTAAACGACTCGGAGAGCAAGGAGAAGAAGTCTAAGAAGAATGAAGGTCATCCAAAATCTTCTGGCAACAGAAGTAACAACGCACAAACCGCGGAACCGATTGATAATGGGGGACGTTCAGGGACTGAGAGTGCGAGTATGGAGAAGGATATTACTAACCATTTGTTTTACAAGATGATGTTTCCTTCGGACAGTCCGGCTTTCAACCACAGTCAACTCTTTGATAACAAGAATGAGAATCTAATGCCTACTTTATGTGGCAGTAGTGGCGACCCAACATCATTTGTTTTAAATGCAGAGGTAAAAAACGGGATCGACGATAGAATTATGACCACCAAAGTGTTGATGGATACCGGAGCAAATATTTCTACTATTTCGGAAGAGGAAGCACATCGACATGGTCTTACTTTTGTCAAGGTACCGCCTATCAAGATAACATATGGTAACTCATCAAGCGGAATATCCAATGAAGCTGTATGGATACCATGTACAATACAAAATATGTTATTCAAAAAGTTCGTACTATGAGTGGTGCGAACTCAGAATGTTACTACCATTTTTGGTATGGATTGGTTTTTGGAAATGAAGTTGCTAATTGATCCATTATATAAACAACTACTTCGTCGATCATTATTACTAACTGGACATATCAACTCTGCAGTAGCATTGGAAGATGACAGAGAACTAGGGCTAATGGAAGGTATCCCCCCGGAAATTATCGATATCTTACTTTTGAACAGACAGTTATATGATGAAACAGAAGTACAAACAATTACTAACGCTCCGGTTTGTCATGTCATTAACATGGGGGACAGCCCTCCTATCGTAACTAGAGGTCGCAGACTATCGCCAAAAGAGGAGGAGGTCGTAGAGGAAACGAATCGAGACATGCTAAAAAGAAACGTGATTAGACCAAGCAATTCTCCTTGGTGCGCGAACCTAGTCGTCGTTCCTAAACCAGATGGATCCTTACGATTTTGTGTAAATTTTCGCCAACTCAACAAGGTAACAAAAAAGACAAGTACCCCGTTGAACGAATGGACACCTTAATTGATAAACTATCTGGATCGACGGTGTTCTCAGGTATTGACTTAAAAGCGGCATACTGGCAAATTCCAATACGAGAAGAGGATAAATGTAAGACGGCATTCCGTACAAGATCTGGTTTATTCGATTTAATGTACTGGCATTTGGCCTATGTAATAGTCCTCCTACCTTTTGTCGATTCTTAAATACACTACTAGCGAGTGTATCTAGTTAAACAGTCATTTACCTAGATGATATTCTTTGTCACGCAAAAACTAGAGAAGAAAACATCATTCAAGTTCGCGAAGTATTGCGCATATTAAATCATTGGAATATCAAAATCAACCTAAAGAAATCCTCTTTTTTAAAAGATGAAGTGAAGTTTCTAGGGTTTATCGTGTCTGGAACTGGAGTAAAGAGTAACCCCGTCAAAACATGGCCCATTCGAACATGGCCTGAACCAACTAACGTAAAACAGTTACAGCAATTCTTGGGAATCTGTATTTTTTACCATAAATTTATCGCTAATTTATCGATGCTAGCTAGTCCATTATATGCGTTGTTGAAGAAAGGTACTGAATGGACGTGGTCAAAGGAATGCTCCCAAGTTTTTGGAATATTGAAAAAAAGATTATGTGACCTCCCAGAATTAGCATATCCGCAACGTCATTTACCATACGAATTACATTGTGATAGCAGTAATTACGCTCTAGGTGCTTGTTTAGTAGAAGATGGTGGTCCTATCGCGTTTGCCAGTCCAACACTGAATAGAGCACAACAAAATTATTCTACAACGGAAAGAGAATGTCTTGCGGTGGCTTTGTCGTTAGGTTATTTTCATTGTTATGTTTATGGCGTATCATTTGTTATTTACACTGATCATGCCGCGTTGAAGTCGTTACTTGCCACAAAAGACCCCAAAGGCCGTATTGCACAATGGATTGTGGATATTTGGTCATATGACTTTACACTCTTACACCGGAAAGGACAGGATAACTTGGATTCGGATGCGTTGAGTCGAATTGAACGATCTAAAGAAGATATAGAAAATGAAAAGACTCTACACATAATGGCCCAGGGAGCTGACAGCAATACTCCAGCAGATAAGTTGCGGAACGGTCAGAAAGAGGATATTAAAATTCAAGAAGTTCTGTCACAACCTGTTATAACACATCCATTTGTGGTAAAAGATCATATATGATGTCGTATTAACAAAAAAGGCGATGTTCTATTGGTTATCCCGGATCCAATGAAGACTGATTTTTTACAAGCGGTTCATGATCATCCAACTAGCGGTCACAGTCGTCGGGACAAGACACTTGAAAAAGCACAAGCGAATGGCTGGTGGTGGACGATGCATGAGGATGTTATTCAGTATGTAAAAAAGTGTCAAGGATGTAAAGTGATACAAGTCCTACACACAAATTCAAGAAATTGACGAGCATGGAACCAATTGGATATCCAGCTCAATATTTGGCAGCAGATGTGGCGTTTCTCCCAGAAACACATCGTGGCAACAAATATCTCCTGGTTTTCATGGATTACTTCACGAAATGAACAATCACCGCAGCCTTAATATTTTTGATACCGATTCTATCGCAAATGGCATGTTATATTTGTTAATACCGGTATCTGTTACACCACTCCGGTTTATAACAGACAATGGGTCAAATTTTGTCTCTAAAGCAATGATGGCTATCTGTCAACGTCTCAACATAAAAAAAATCCAAACCAGAGTTGAGCACCCGCAAAGTGATGGTCTAGTGGAAAGAATGAATACAACAATTAAAGCTTCACTCTCTATCTATTGGGAAGAGGATAAACGTACATGGGACGATTATCTACCTTTTGTTACTTTTGGAATCAACACGTCAAAACAAGCGTCAACTGGTTTCACTCCCTTTGAAGCCATGTTTGTTAGAAAAGCCAAAATTCCAGCTCTTTCAAATCTACCACAAATATAGGCTCAGAATTATAACACGCAAACATGGATGCACTATCTTAATCACTACATACCATTATTGCAGGAGGATATCCGAAGTAATATTCAAAAAAGTCAATTGAACCAGCTAAATACTACAATCGTAATCGGAACAAGAACGAGAAGTTCGAGATTGGCGATCATGTTTGGAAAATCAAGATGAAAGAAAATTAGAAGTTTGCCGAACCAAAGTTCACTGGTCCGTGGAAAATCTTCAAGTTTACAAGCAAAAACAAATATGCGTTTCAAGATCAACAATAAAAATAGCAAGAGAAACCATCGGCCCAAAAGAACAACAGCGAATATCAAGGATATTTACAGAGCTTAGATATTAGCTACGAGTATTAGAATTATTATTATAAAGTATCATTTATTAGTTAGTGAGTTAGTATAAAGAATACCCTTTGTGGGGGGAATAGTGTAAGAGTTGCGATACTGGAGCACTCAGATTTATATATCTGATAATTATAATAAATGGAGCTCAATTCAAATTACATCTCTTCCCTTTACTCTTACAGCAGGGTGATTCATGTGTTATAGGTCACAGTGCCCGCCTGCACATCTTTAATACAGGTTTTCCTTAAATTTGTTAAGGACTAAATTTTTTTTTAAAAAAAAAAAATTTATTATTGAAAAAAAAGCCAGTTATAATTTTGTCGATGTGATGAGGTTTATATTCATCGGACGAAGGATAGAGTGCATCTGCTTTTAGGTGGTACCTAAAAAAAATTTAAGCAGAGACAAATATTTAGATGGGTAAAACACATTTTCTTTATAATTAATATCCCATCTGAAAGGTTAGGATTGTTTTTTATGTTGAATAAAATGAGAATCTACATATATTAAATTAAAAAACATAACAGATTCTGGATTCCACATTTTTTTTTAGGTGGGGGCGGGGGAAAAATGTCACAACCTGTACAAAAAGGTTTTAGAGCCAATAATAACCTACCGCTAATATCATTAGCCGTGTTCGGATTTTGAAATAACCCACTGTTTGTGCTCACGATTTACAAAACCGCGCACAGACTATATAATCGTTAGCAATGGCTTGAAATAACTTCAACCTTTTTTGTGTACTTGGTAGAACTACTTGAATTTTAAAATATACATTAGAACAAATATTCTTAAGATGCGTGACCCATTTTAAAAATAATTTATCTATTGAAAGGCTGGAAATATTGATTTGAAATTGTTTAGAGACAGCCTATGAAATCGCAGACGGAGGCTTAATATCACAAACCCTGAAAAAGGATAAAAAAGTTTAAACTTTTTTATGTACTAAGTAGAACCACTTGTAATTTCAAATATATATTATAAAGTATATTCTTAAGATGCGTGACCCTTTTTAAAATTAATGTATCAATTGAAAGGCTTGAAATATTGATCTGAAGTTGTTAAGAGACGGCCTATGAAATCACAGCCGGAGGCTCAATATCACCAACCCTGAAAAAGGGTAAAAAAGTTTAAACATTTTTTATGTACTAAGTAGAACCACTTTTAATTTAGAATATATATTATAAAGTATATTCTTAAGATACGTGACCCTTTTTAAAATTAGTATATTTATTGAAAGGCTTGAAATATTGATCTGAAGCTGTTTAGAGCCGGCCTAAGAAATCGCAGCCGGAGGCCCAATATTACTTCCACTGAAAAATTTTCTTCAAAAAAAAAAAAAAAAAATCTCCCCCACATAAAAAAAATCTGGCTATGAATAAATTTCCTTTTATATTACTTGTACTAGTCGGAGATGAACGCTCAAAAATGTCACAAAACACGTTAGGAACTACTGAAAAGCAGATGCACTCTAAGTGATTTCAAGCAAATCTGACAGAACAGGAGAAACCGTCGTGACACTGCCGTTGATCGTAATATCATTCGTAGAGGGGGTCGAGGCAGTGTTGTCGGGGAAGGTGTTGTTGGGGAGGGTGCTGTTGACGACGATGTTGCTGGTGTGGGTGTTGTTGACGTCGATGTTGTTGTAGACGCTGTTGATTCTGGCAGATGAACTGTTGAACTGATAGTCATAGGCTTCAGGAATACCATTGACATCAGGGCGGAACTAGTGGCTGGTTTTGTTGGTGTAGTCCTAGCCACCGTTTTCAAACGCATTGTAGCTGGTAGCGTTCTTGTTTCTTGAGCCGAAACCCCTTCTCAATACCATCAGCATCTGGCGCTGAATATCCAAACTGCCCTGCATCTGCTCAGCGATGCGAGACTGCACCTGGTCCCGTTTCTCTATTGACTCCAACATCGGACCAAAAACCGTTGTCGAACAAGCAAGATATCTATTGAACGTTCAACGCACGGGCTCTACATGATCAAAACAACGTGCCTCAATCTCATTCATAGAGGTGACCAGATGCTCGATCGTTTGGTCGACCGCTCTACTTTAACTGGCAGCCCAACGAGCCACACCTTTCTCAGCACCATCGTTGTTGACGGCTATTACTTGTCTAGCACCGCAACTTTACCACGATTATCTATTGTTTCTCCAGCAAGAGAGGCATACACAGTAGTTGGCGTCACGGTGGGCACCTCACTGGTGGGGTTCTCCATCGCATCATGGTAAACCCAGTTTTCAATTCGTGCCGTACCAGTTGGATTTAACCTATCATAGCGATCTCTGAAGGCAGCACAGAGAGCATACCACTTAGACTTCAATGGACTCAAAGGTCAGCTTCCATTGGTGATGTTTTTGGTCTTGAATGAGTGCAACATGCACGGTACAATTCATTTCGTTCAGCTAGAGTACGATTGGACTCCAACCGCTGGTTGTACTCAGCATACAATTCAATAAGAGCAAAGGTGCTAGCTGAATTCCATTTTGAGCGCGTGTATCTGGTATCCGAAACTTAATAGTGGCAGCAGCATCCGTGGCATCAGTAGTGGCAGTAGCAGGTGCAGCAGGGGAAACGGCAGCAGCAGTAGGAACGACGACAGGAACCTCCTGTTCTTCTGAAACAGTAGTAGCATGGGACGGTTGCTACCATTGGTTACACGATTCGATGTCACTTCAATAAATTGGTGATTGATTGGGTTGTTGTTGTTGTTTTGATTGTTCATTTTAAAAAAAATAAGGTAAGGAAGCAGTTATAAAAGTTATTTTGTATTTCTGAATTTTAGTAGTTCATTTTAGGACCGTTTATTACTGGAGGCTTCACATTCAATGCCAACAGATTTTCATTTTTAAGCAGTAGATTAATAATAAAAAAATATTGCAACATTATTTTTGACAGAATTCAATTTAGGAAGAAAATATTGATAAAAAAACATTTTTTTTAACAAAAAAAAAGGGTAAATCTTGATACACGGTCGATTTACACGGTTGATTTGAAGTACCGACCCAAAAATATTAAAAAGCATGACGTAGACATTAAAAAGTTCAAAAAGCGTGACGTAGACATTCAAAAGTTCAAAAAGAGTGACGTTTCATATTTTAGAGATCGTGTATTTGAAAAATGTGGGGTAATGAACAAATTTGGCACTACTGCTTTCTCTTTGCTATAATTTTAATGTTCTCTCAAACTAGAAATGTGCGTGACAGCATGCATGCTGAATTCAATCGTACATTTGCTGTAGATAAACACTTTGAGACAAGGGAAGAACTGAAGAATGCGATCAGTACTTTTGGAAAAAAATACAACGTAGTCTTTTCCATTAAAGACTCTCATCCTGGTAAAGGTCAATATGCTTACATCTGTAAGCACGGTGGCTTTAAGCGTGATCTTGGAAAGAAAAATACGACACTTGTTGATGAGGTTACCGAAGAAATTATTGACCTTTCACAAAACGTTTCTTCCGTGCCTGAAACAAAAACAGTCTATCAAAAAAGTACCCAAAAGTTTCTTTGCCCTGCTTCGATTACTTTGTTTGGATTAACTGTAACCAAGAATAATATGATCCACAATCATCCAATTTCACAAGACGTTACCACATATGCCATTCATCGCAAGCAAAGCCCCGAAATTATGGCCAGAATTTATTCTCTTTTGGCCAGTGGACATAAAGACCCTGTCACCAGTGTCATGGATGTAAGTATTCTTATTAATAACACAAAATATCTCATGTGTTCATTATATATACGTTATCAGACCTTAAAAGCTTTGAATGTGAACAATATAATCAAAAAAGATATCCAGAACATCCAATCTTTCTATTTGAACGACAATGGAGGAAAAGAGATGTATTCACTTATCACCGAGCTGGAAAATCTTGGGTACGTTATTCGTATCCAGGTCAAAGAAAACCAAGAAGTAAAGGGAATGTTTTTTATTCACGAAAAAGCAATTTCTGAAGCTAGACGCTGGCCCGAGGCTATAACAATTGACGCCACCTACAAGACAAATGCCCACAAAATGTCCCTCGTCAACATTGTTGGAACCAGCAACGCCTCCTCAGTCAAAGGAGGAAACCGTTTACAAACCTTTTCCGTTGCAGCCGCCTTTGTGAACAGCGAAACTGAGGATACTTACCAATGGATTTTGGAAGAATTAAGGGAAGCTGTTTGGCCGACTGAAACCAGTTTCAAGTTGCCCTCCGTTATTGTCACTGAGAACGAACAAGCTTTACGCAATGCAATTGAGACAGTTTTTCCAGAAAGCCAGCATCTGCTTTGCTCATGGCATCTTTGGAATACGATGTCAACAAAGCTGGCTATTGGCAAGGTCACTTCGGTAGAATATAATTTGCGTGTCGCTGAAGCCGAAAGTGAATTTAAGGCTATGATGAATAGCTCGGATTTAACTTCGTTGCAAAAAGCAAGTGATCATTTTCAGCAGATCATCACAACTGTTGGATATTTTAAGGAAGATGGACAGATAGCGTTGTCTTATTTGAGAGACGTGTAAGTATTTGTAATTATACATGCTCTTAATTTATATATCAAAATTAATTTTGCTATTTTAGTTTGATGAAGGAGGACGAAATGAAACGATGGGCTGGATTTTATGCCAACCAACATGTTCATATGGGAAATAGAACTTCTGGTAGAGCCGAAAGTTTCCATTCTGGATTGAAGAAAGCTTTGGGAAGCCAATCTGCTTCGAGGATGAGCTTGACAACCAAGCGTATGCATGCGTATTACGAAAAAAAGGTATGATCGATTTACAATTATTTGTCTTCGGAAACGTGTTAAAATAACATAATCCAACTTTTAATTTTTAGAGAGAAGATAGGTACAGAAGGTTGGCAATAGAAAGAATAAGTATCAGCTCTGTTATTTTTGATGAAAGTCGTGAGTATCGCTTTAAAGATCTCGCCTTTAAAGTTGTCCGTTTCGCGATGGATAAGATAAGAACAAACCTTGTTGTTTCGCTGCAAGATTCGTTTCTGTCCAAAGGCAAGGACTGTAACTGCTGGGATCGTGTTAGATATAATCTACCATGCCCTTGTATTATCAGTAACAATCCCGGAGTGCTTCCGTTGTCGATTGTAGATAAACGTTGGAGATTTGAGCGTGATGAAGGTATTGTATAGAAGAAGAAAAGAAAGACACATGTTTGCAAATATAGATGGTTTTAATGATGTCTGCCTTTTAGATTACGAAGAGGCTAACGAAAACAAAGATGAAGGTAAAGCCATGGCAGAGAATGTTAGCGAGAAGAAAAACGGTAAGTTCTTTTTTTATCTTGCAGTTATGGGAAGTAAAATGAGGGGGGGGGTATGATATACCTGTATATGGTTGTATTGCTATTTCGGTAAATATATTTAAATAAAACGAAATCGTTCATCAATTGTGATATATTATAAATGGTACACTACACTTTTTGTTGTGTTGCTTAAATGTATGTGATGATCATTATTGTTCGATATGTGTTTTTAAAAGTTTTATGAAATTATATCCTATAATATTGTGAGTAATTTAAGAAAATAGAAAACTAATAAAGTTATAATCCCAATTATTTAATAATAGACGAAGTGAATGTGGAAAACGAAGTCAAGGCCAAAGTTACGAGTACAAATGCAGCAAAAGCAAGGTATGATCTTGATAGAGAAGGTGAGTTAAACAGAAACAGTATTGCTGCATTAAAATTAAATAGATAAAACAAAAACAAAAATAGACGACGAAATTGTAGATACCACTATTCGGGTTCAGGAAGGTAATTTGTTCACAAATTCATATTTTTTATAAAACAAAAGTTGATGAGGATGAAAAAAGTGAAGAAGAGTGCTGCAATGAGGATGGAAAAAGTATGCCAGCTAAAAATGACACACCTTTGCCGTCCAAAGGTAATTTTAAATAAATTATTCCACAAGTAAAAAAATAGGAACGCTCAATATTTTATTGTTATAGAACGTACAGAAGAGGGACCAGAGAACAACAGAGAAAGGATGATTCTCCGTGTTGAGAAGCTTTTGCATGGTATGTTTACCAAAATAAACTCTTTGGGAACGCAACAAGAAGTAAGTGATGCTATTAAAGTATTAGAAAAGGCCGATTTGGATATCAAAGAGCCAGTAATGAAAATGGACGAGCTGCAACCCCCATCTGTAAATACAAACAGAAAGGGACGCAAGTCGAAGCGTGGTATCAAAAGTAGCACCGAGAGACTGAAGATTGCGAAGGAGCTATTCGACGAACACCAGCTGAAGGAGATAAAAAAAAAGGAGAAAAAAGAAAAGGAAGAGGAAGAATTTGAAAGAAAAAGAAAAAAATTGTTTTTCGAAAAAAGAGAGGTAGCTCTTGAACAAAAGAAAAGAAAGTTGACCCTTTTTGTTTCTCAAGACCCCAACTATACCAAAAGTGATGTGAAAATTGAAAAAGAAACATCGCATTATGATCGGTACGAGAAATGCAGATAAAAACGTTATATATAAACTTACATGTAAACGATTGTTAGAGTCACTTCTTACCGTAATGCTAAAAAGGATGTAGCATTTAATTGGATTCATATCCAACCTAAAAATGTTATTGCTGCAATTCATGACCTCGGGGCTGATGGAAATTGTGGCTTTAGAGCTGTAGCATTAGAGGTATTTAACGACCAAAGTAAATGGATAAAGGTTAAACATCAAATGCTTGAAACCTACCTCAAATACCATGATACCTTGTATAAGCCAGTTGATGAAAAGGTAGTCGAATTGGAAAGAATCAAGATGGTCAAACGGTTGAACTCTACTAAATCACCATGTCTCAACCAAGAGGATCAGATATTGTGGTTTAGTACGTTCAGCTGTCCACAGGTTGTAGCCGATGCATTCGAACGTCCGGTAATCCTCTTTTCGTATGTCAAATATCCATTGAAAGAAACTGGAGAATTTAGAGAAAATCGTGAGGCACAAGTTTTTTTTCCGTTGATCAACATGCCGCTTCAAAATGTTGAAAAACCAATTACGCTTCTTTACTCGTCATCACATTTCTACGTCGTCGAGTTCCATCGTACACCAACAGGACGTATAAAAAAATTTGAAAACCTGTTGTAGATATGGATCATGATCGTTTAAGACGATCATACCCTGATATCTGCAGCGAACAAGATTATGCAATCCTTTATTAAATACTTCCTTAAACAATTTTTCTTAGTTCTTCAAAAAAAAAAAAAAAAATTTACTCTCAATAAAAATTCGTATTACTTATATGTCTTGTTTATATTTTTTCTTAATTTCGTATCGTATTTTAAAGATTCTTTACTTTAACAGTTAATGTTTTTTAGCTTTAATCACTTCACACACACTATGTTTTTTTTACCTTATTATCTTCAATTCGTTGCATTAGAAAACTATGCCAAATTCAATTACAAATTGTTCATAATTTATTTAATTTGGGTACCTTCTTAACTAATCCATACGAAACACTTTGTTTGTTTGCAGAATTCAGAAAACTATTTTAATGCCAAAACTTTATTGTTTAAGCAAATACTGGAGCACACAACCAAAGAGTGGCTCTTGTTGATACTGCTTATATGCAAAAACCTTTTTCCCAAATTTGTATCTTTTTTCCCTTTCCCGCACTTTTCAAATACACGCTCAGTACACGATCTCTCAAATATGAAACGTCACTCTTTTTGAACTTTTGAATGTCTACGTCACGCTTTTTGAACTTTTTAATGTCTACGTCATGCTTTTTAATATTTTTGGGTCGGTACTTCAAATCAACCGTGTAAATCGACCGTGTATCAAGATTTACCCAAAAAAAAAAGAAAAAAAAACCGGAGCTTGTCCATATTAGTACATCTCCTATTTAAGAGCTCAATATATTTTGTTTCATCTCAGCAGCCTAAATCCTACAAATCTGAGAATTCTGGTCCGTTATCCGTCAAGATCCAATAGGTTTGCGTACTCTGGTCCGTTATCCCTCAAAATCCGTTGATTTCACGGTACTCCGGTCCGTTATCCCTGAAAATCCGTTGACTTCAGGGTACTCCGGTTCTTTATCCGTTGTTATGCGATAATTCAGAGAATTCTGGTCCGTTATCCCTACAGATCCGATACTTAAGGGTTCCCTGATTACATGAAACTAATGACCAAAATAGATTATAAGAAATTAGAAACGGTTCCGAAATGGTTCAAGTACTCTAAACTTCTATGGGAATTATCTGAGCTAATTTCACATATAAGATAAGTCGCAAAACATATCAGAACATTCATAAACGTGCGTTGAATTTCAAAAACGTATATACAGCGCCCTCCAAAGTATCGTAACCGTTTAAGGTTTTCCTATTTTGTAAAATGACATCACATACTGATTCATAGGGAGACTTTCCAAACATTTTTTTTTCTGTTTTTTGTTATTATTAAGTTATGGATCCAGTTAACAGCGCTTCATAGGAAATATATAAGCTATTATCACTCTTATAAAATGTTAAACCCTTTTTTTTCATAACCTTTACTGAAACATTTTTATTCAAAACATGTAACCCATTTTGAGTCGACCACATTTTTGTTTAGTCCAATGCTGCTCTAATGGTATCATTCCTTTGGAGACTGGTTCTAGTATTGGTGTCTTTAACAGAGCTATACACAAAATTAATCATGATAACTCGCTCAATTAGTGGGACTGTGAGGAGTGGATCGGGGCAAGAGCAGAACACAATAATTATTATGGTGAGGACAAAAGATACAGACATTATATATCTATTAGTATTAATACATATAAAATGGATGAGAGTAGAAAACGTTTAATTCAAGGAAAAAAATTGATAAGATCTTGAATACAGAAATATCAACAAATAAACATGACTACAGTACCAGAGGAGTGTGTGGTGACCTAGCAAGGATATAGCCATATTAGAGCTAACAAAGGTTTATCCATGCTGATACCATTTGTGATATAGGCTTTACAATAAATGTCATAGTAAAAACTAGAAGGATATTACATCACAAGTCTAACTTAGTACGTCTGAGAAATTCTTAAAATTTAGTTTAAAGCAAAGAGATTTAAGAAGACTTAACATTTATTACAATTAATTTATGATGATAGTTTTTGACTGCTATTTATGATGGATTATTTATTGAAATTAAAGAACCAACTAAGAGAAATGCAATTATGTGAGCAAAAGTTAAACGTAAATAGGAGGGAGAAAATCTTACCACCAAGTTGGTATGGATGAATTGAATGGAAAGACAACAAAAGAGACTACAACTACAACAAAATGACACACAACTACACTTCACAGCATACAATTAACGACTGCTAGATGTCAATGCTTAAGTTAAAACTTACCAGTGTGTCAAAATTTAAACTGGAGAAAAGATAAAGTAAAGAAGAAGAAAAAAAAGGGAAGGGAAGACGATGATGCTTTCGCATACAACGTTTTATATTTGAAGGCAGGAACATGAAGAAAAAAAAAGGTGGAGTTACAAAAGAGACAAAATCACGTTACTTCAAATCAGAAGAAGACTAAATTAGTGGCTATGTAATAATCGTATACATTTTTGGTTAATCAATGATAACTTCATGATGGCACTAGAGATATCACCACAGCAGACAGTCTTTTATATAGATACTGGTACATTTCATTTATTAATAAAAGACATTTTATGAACAGTCTGAAACTACTCCTATAGTCATTTTATAATTTTACTTTACCTTAAAACACAACAATATATACAATGCTACAAGTCCCAAAAACGGCTATACTGAAGCAGAAATTTTGCATAGCATAACGTAAATGGAGACATAGAACAACATTGACTGAGAGTTTGTTTTTTCAAATGAAATTCCTACGATAGATTGATCGTTTTGGCGTTCAAATATTTGTTACTTTGATAGACAACAAATACAAACTAATCGGCCTTCTATTTCATTAAATTTTTAGTTACTAAGAATTACGATACATAATTGAAACTGTGTATACCAAGTATTTATTCGAAATATTCGAAAGGGTAATCAGGAACTGACAAAGTAGTGATAAAACGATAAACAACAACAAGCCGTCAATCGTAAACCTTCTGGACAGGGAAAGAATTGAAATACATTTTGAATAAATCCAGCAAAGCGAAGATGAATAGATGCGGTATACAGGATAATTCCTCACTAAAAACCAAGAAAATAACTATATCAGCAAATAATATTTTTTGACATATTTTTAAACAGCCTACATTGTACGGATACCTAAAATACCGTTGCCTGCGCCGCTATGCAAAGTATTACAACAAAATAACTTGATTTCGTCTCAAGCAGAAACCAATAAAAAAAAAAGGATATACAAGACAAAGACTAGAAAATATTTCGTAAAAGTCGAAAACAATTTATAAAAATATGGAAATAGTTTTAATCGATTAAGAATTGTCTTTTCTGACAATTTGAGTAGTTAAAAAAAAGTATATCCCATAAAGCAGATCTGATGCATGAACTTAAAAGTTAATGGTGTCAACAAACAAAACGTCCGACAGCCACAGTACTAGACTACGTTTTAACAGTTTTAGAACCATATCAATTAGCCATCTACGAAATAATACGGACCCATATCTAGAACGGACCAGATAACCGTAGGATTTCGCAAAAAAATGCCCAAGTTGAAGAATAAGTCTTATTTATAGCATAAGTTTGAAGAAGTAATATTTGTAAAAGTTTTAACGGTAACTAGATCATTTCGAAATATGATATCAACACCTTAGGGTCATTGCTGAGATAATAGCCTTGAAATTGCAAAACGGCAGTTTCAAAGAACGTAAAAATACTTTTTTGGACCAATGCAATTGATGCAAAAATACCCGGAGTGGTCGTGGTACTTTCTTGGGCAATTTTGAGCAACATATAAAAAGAGTGAACAAATAATGAAAACCAGCAGTGACATTATTAAAAACACCCACAGTTCGCAAGCCATGGAAATTACGACTGTGCTAAACGTACATAAAATAGAACCATCGTCAATCCAAATTTATATATATTTTCCAAATTTGGAATTCTGACACATTAAATACAATGGAAGAGCCGATAGAAAGTATTATTAGAAATCATTGAAGCAATCCGTCGGCGACCACGTACCCTTTAATTCATGTAGAATTCAACAGTCAAGATAATTTTACGGACTAGCAATTCTAATAACAGTCAGCTTTTAAAATAGTATAAATAGACCACATTATTTCATAGTTAAAACTTCAGTCAAATAAAGTAACAAGGACTTATAATCGTACCTATAGTAGCATTGTTTTTTTTATATACTTTATATTTCTTTCATCGAATCAGAAGTAATTGATTTGTAATAGTGCTCTTCACCAAATTAGCAACCTTGTGTAAATGACTGGTAGACACTATCAGTCTTCGCTTCAACTTGTTATGAGCACCGTCAACTCTGGATGTGTTGATAGTGCCAAGGTGAAGGTGCTTATTGATCCAAGAGTTGGCAAAATGTTCTTTCAACGGCACCCATGTTGACTCACGATACGCAAACAGTGGAGATATCTTGCGTTCAACCCGTAATTATCTCTCAGGACACTCACGTTTCGTTCTCGTTCTTCTTCATTGAAACTGTTCCTACGGCGATTCCATCTGACCATAAACTTATTCTAGTCATCATCTGTTAAAAATATTTTTTGCATTTGGCATCCGAACGGCAGATAAAAATTGTGCTGGATTCAAAAATTGTCTCTAAAGCACCTTTTAATGCGAAATCACGGTCAATAGCAATTATGCTAGGATCGAACTCCTCTAAATAGCACCAAAACAGCTTCATACGTAATGTGGAAACCGCCCACTCATAATTGGCTTGGGTTTCGTGTTTTAAAAAAACACCGCACACAAAAAATGTCTTATTGAAGCAATCCATACCAACAACGTGCAATAATGGCATACCAAATTTGTTGGTTTTAAAAGTGCAATCCATCAAAAGCACTTGAGGAAAACCGTTCAGCCATTTCCAAGGAATGAGAGTGCGCAAAAAAAAGGATTTTGATGGTATCTCCTCATTCGAGTTGTACGCGTAAATAAATCCAGAGTCGGCTTCAGAGAACTGATTCAAGCGAGCTTTCAAAGGAGAGCGACAATATAAATACTCTTCACAAATCTTCTGTCTGGCATTGTAAAGCGTAATAGGTCTGAAGTAATCACCAGGGAAGTTTTAGCGAAGCGTAAATCAAAATATCTTGAGGTGAGCTATTAGCAATCGTCATATCCTTGATTACCTTCATGTGATTCTCTCCAATCGAGCATGCAGTGGAATGACCAGCAAAAAAATTAGCAGACTCATGATTATGTCAGTATGGTTTAAGTGCAGGGTGAATTTTGCAGTATAAACACCCTGATCTTTGCTCCCACTGCAACCGACCACCCACTTGAAAGGGCTATTGGTGCGTCCTGTTTTCGAAAGTAGTTTACCGGTGGACTTACTGCTGTTTTTTTCATTGCGATCGCACTTGAAATGGCTAATTATACGCGCACCATACTTTTTGCTTGAAAAAAAAATCTCGCGCACCATACTTTTCTGTGTCGGTCAAATTATAAATTCCGGGTCGGACCAAAAATAATTTTTGCACATGAATTTTTTTCTAGCGCTGGCAGACCATACTTTTTTTCGCTGGCACACCATACTTTTTTCGCTGGCAGACCATACTTTTTTCGCTGGCGCACCATACTTTTTTCGCTGGCGCACCATACTTTTTTTACTGGCGCACCACACTTTTTCGCGCACCATACTTTTTCTCACACATAATGGATGCAAACATGATGTTAAATAGTTTAAACAATTCGATCACTGTTCCTATTGTGCTTTTGAGTTCAATCTCATGTTTATTTGTCTAAGTTTTTTATTTTATTTTTTTATAATTTTAAGGATAAATGTGATAAGAATAAGTATAATAAGGATAAGTGATAGGTAAAAAAAAAAAGATTTAGTTATTTTGATAATATTCAGATACGTCGTTAACACAGATGTCCCGGTGCGCATTGAATATTTTTTGACGAGAGAAATTGATGGTTGGCCATTTTTTTGGGATAATGGCTTTCTTGGTTTTAGGAGTCAACAATGGGCTCAATCATATAGAAATGACTGTTAATAAAAAAAAGAACAATAGGTTCATTCATTTTCTCCAAATCTAAACCAAGAAATGGCACAAGAGTTATTGCATCCTTGGTATAAATGACGTTTCCATCATCATCCCTCCACAGATTATCGTATTTGTCCGTTTTTGGCGTTGTTGCCAGCAAGATTACGGGTCGTCTAAACGTATCAGCAACTATTTGAGGGCAGCCATAACAATCAAAGCAAAGATTCAAATTGTCAAGACATGGCGCTTTTGTTGGATGAAGTTGTTTTGTTATGTAGGCTTCGTTTAAACCGTAGCTGTCATACATGGAGTTAGCATACTTTAAAAAAGTAGCTAACATCATTTTTTTGACCTGGATCCAGGCTTCTTCGTGTCCAAAAACAGCAGCACTGACAGCGCGAAATCCACAATTGCCATCGGGAGTGGGATTAACAAACCCGAGAACATCGTTGGCATATTGACTATCTAGCATCTTGAATAGATTGCTATTGTCAGAGTCGCGTGTTACTACTTCAGATGGTTTGTATCTAAAAAAATACAGATATTAATACCGTAAAATATTAAGCAGGGTATAAATTTACTTTGATCTGAGCTTATTGATGGCTGTTGTCGATGGCTTACGAAGACTTGGTTTATTTTTTTGGGTTTTGTTGTTTTCTACTTTTTTTTGTTCTTGCTTAATTTTTTTCGCATTTTTTTGCTCGCCAGATATTTTTTCGTCTTCGTGCTCCACACCAAGCTTGTTTCTTTTGGTGCCTTTAGGACGACCCTTCTGTATTTCGACAATGTTTGGTGCGAGAGTGTTTTCTAAACGATCGTTTGAATACTTACTGATCAAAGCATCCATGTCCTATATGTGATCAACGGATTCTTGTTGGCTCCCCAAAACCTTGCATAAAGACATCAATTTTTCCAGTCTTAATTGGATTTCTGTTGTATTGATATCCAATTCGTCCGGAGAACCTTTAGCCAATTCGGCAGAAACTTCGGCAACGGTAGCAACTATGAAGTACATTATTATTAGTTTAGTTTTAAGAAGGATAATAAAATTTGTAAGACATTGAATTTTTACCGTTGCCCTCAAAATATGAGATTCTCCATCTTTGGTGAATCACGTTTAATGGAATTGTTTCTTTCGATAAACGAGACAGCAAGGGTGTGTCTGCATGGAAGCCTAAAATTTCTTCTAAGCTTACAGAGGCAGCTCCCACCAGATAAGACATGGCTTACGTGGACAGGGTTTTCCTCGGAAGCTTTCATTTCCATCAACTCATTCTTGATGTTTTCGAAAGCAAAGCTGGAAACATTCAAGTTTATCAAGGAAAGTTTATCCATGATATCATGTTCTAAAAAAACTGGTCGTTGAGAGACGGATTCTTTAATTGACTGTAAGTTGCGGTAGTCTTCCTAGAAAACAGATTTATTTTAGAATTGTAAACAAAATATAAACTGTGGTTCAGCTATTACGTACTCTTTTTTTAATCCACAGATCAATTTTTTCTGTAACGACAGCCATGCTACCAGACGAAGTGTTGTTACTTCTTTTGATGTTTGCATGTGTAGACTCGACTCTATTTGACGTTCGATTACCCATTTGCATAAAATTGTTGACATAATATCCAACCCAATATTGCTTTTTGAGCATCATGCTATATGTTCGAGTTAATAAACGAAATACGTAATTTAATTTAGACAGATACGGGGTGTTCTCAAGCAAATTATTTAAAATTTTAAAATAAATCCTTTAATTAAAATCAAAAGTCACAAAAAACACAACTCCAATTTGGGAAAATGCTAAACTGTCATTTGTACATGGCACAGAGGCAAATGTTATTTTATATCTTTCTTGTATTCTTATCAAAATAAACATACTTTACCTTTGCCTCTACCTATTTTAAAAATGAACAACCAAAATAATGCTTCTTACCCTATTGATGGTCAGCCTGAGAGCAGCCAGAATGGAATCGTTGGACGTTGACGTAGACGTGGAAGTGGACGTGGACGTGGAAGTGGACGTGGACGTGAATGGACGTGGACGTGGAAGTGGAAGCCAAAATGAAGATGATTTCGAAGGCTCACAACGCTTCAGAGGATCTGGATGGGGACTAGCGGAGACCTTGTTGCTTATTGAAAGGTATAATGAGCACTTCCATGCTATGGATTCGGCTAGAAGCTTGGCGGAAAAAAATGAAATTTTTGACCTTCTTGCGAGTGAATTTCATGCAGCAAATGTTGAACGTGCTCCTCGGACGGACGAACAGTTGAAAAGCAAGTGGGCAAATCTTTTGCAGGATTTCAAAAGAAATTACGCCACCCGTAATTCTACTGGACAAGCAACACCCGCTCGTTCTATCATTTATGACAAATTATATAGCATTCTGAAAGACTTACCTTCATATTTTCCACCTGTCACTTTTTCCTCAATTTCAGGGGAGTTCAGAACAAGAATTGAAGATGCTCCTGAGGATGATGACAATTTGGAGCCTGAGGTTGTTGGTGGTCCTAGCCAGAATACTGCCCATACAAACACTGCAGACGATGTGTTACGTACTGTGGATACCCAACCTACAACAGCAGGTAATGTACGTTCCGAGGGGATCTTTGCTGTCGGTGAACAAGATCAACCTCCGACTGCAAGACGCAGATTAGAGACACCCCGTGTGTCAACAGCCGCCACATCCCCACCAGCACGCGCATCGGAGCCCTTTCAACCTACCCAGGTAAGAGTAGCTTCGATGTTGCCTTTACCATCGGCGTCTGAACAACGCATCGAGAACAGCATGTTGCGTGTCTTGGACTGGGTGCAACAAACTCAAGCTTTGGAAAGGGACAACCACTTTCAGTCCTTTCTTCAGTATAGTCGGGAGGCCAATGCTGCATTACTTGCACGTAGTGATGGATTGGCAGAACTGTTTGCTCAAAGTAACAGGGAAACAACAAGACTTTTTGATGCGATCCTTCAGGATATGGCCAATCGAAACCAACAGGGTCAAAATAATAATAATAATACTGATCAATAAAAATATATAATTTTGTTACAAACATTACTGGTTTATTGTTGAGGAGGCATATAGGGGTTGATGTTGTCCCTTCTAGTTTGACCATTCCGATAGGCGGTGCTGTTGACTGACTGACTAAAACTATCCGGCCTAGCAGCAGGCTCATCGCTCGTCACATCGTTCGGCTCATCTTCTACTAATTCCAGAACAGGGTCATTCATCTCAATACACAGATTGTGTAAAATACAACAAGCTGTGATAATACCCACAATATCGCCGGTATCCTTGATGTATATATGTTTGCTGAGGAATCTCCAGCGAGAAACCAATATACCAAAAGCTCTTTCAATGGCCATTCGAGTTGACGAATGGATCTTGTTGAACTTTTTTTTGGCCAAAGCATCATCAGATCTTCCAAGGACTTCCGAAGCAGGATAAGGCACAATTATATGGTGCGATAGTGGGTATGCCGAGTCTAAAACATATTTAGTTTTTTTCGAAGATTTTATTCACGCTTATATATTTTACCTGCAAGGATATACCCATTCAAAGGAAAGTACTCTTGGGGGTTTTCCAAGGCAACTGTTGCTATCTCGCTGAGGTTGAAAGCAGCAGCATCGTGTGAACGACCTATGTCAAAACGATCAACATCATTGCATACAATCGGACAAATAAATTATTACCTGAATCACCAACCGAAATGTAAGTAAACTTATTCTTATCATCACATACTGCCGTAAGTTTCATGGCAAAGTCTCCCTTACGATCCCTCCAATCCTCGGCATGTTCCGTTCTTGATTCAATCACAAAGTTCTTGCCGTCCAAAGCTCCAACAGCTGGTAGACCCCGAACAGTGCGGCCTATACCATACTGGAAACCATGTTTGATTGCAGCGACACGCTGCTCGTCCTTGGGCCATTCGATAAGATGCTTGAATTTGTTAACAACGGCTTTTACAAAACGTTGCGTAAAGTTTCTGTAACTACCGTGAGAGACTCCTATAGTCAAGTGGGCGCAGCGATAGCCAACGTGACAGTTAGCTAAGCGCCAAATTGCACATGAAATCTGGACGTATGGAGGGATAAAGTTTACAGCTCTAGACTGAAAAGCCGGATCTCTGCATAGTTCGTTTACAACCCTTTCGAACGTAGTGCGGTTCATACGGTACATGGCGCGATAGCTGGTTCGTGGATCGTCGTCATCAGTCAAAAAGGGTGAGAGATGCGGAAGTAATGGTAGTTGGCGAATGAATGGCGATTGTTGGCCGGCTCAGTTGGGTATGTTAAATGAGCTTGAATGAGAAAAGGCGTCAACTCAAATAGAGAGGGCGAATCTAAAAACGTGGTCTTGTAATAAAGAAACACCTGTTCGTTCAATGCTATTTGACTCTCAATGAGCTGCTGGTATTCAGCGAGAACTAAGTTGCGATGGTTGCAAATAAGTTGGTAGTAGTAATATAATTTATCGTTGTAAGACATTTTTAGTATTGTTATGAAAGAAAAGAATTCCCACACAAAATGAGTGATGTGATTTTAGTACTTTTTCGAGTTAAAATGATATTTTAATGTCAAAAAACATTTTTAAAATTTGACCCCTCCATAGTGGTGTGGTCAAATATTTTTAATTAAAATCAAAATTTAAAAATTTTAAATAATTTGCTTGAGAACACCCATGTTATAGGAAAAATAAATGCTTACTAGTGAAGGTATTTAATTAATGTCTGGGCACCATCATGAATACACATACCCTTCGTGGACACAAAGCCTCGTATTCATGTTTGGCATTTAAGAATTCGGCTTTTGTTGCACATGTCAAAGCCATTTTCTTTACGATGGCCATGAATGACTTAACTTCCATTTCCAGAACGTTTCCTATGTTATTATGCTTAGATGAAAATTGATAGGGACATATTTACTTCTTTCTATTATTTCTACATACTGTCCTGTCTCTTCTCCTTTAACAGATTTTTTTTAAATCTCAAAATAAAATTTCTCTGCACATGGATCCAGCATAAAATTTGTTTGCTGTCAGGGAATGCAGACTTGATTGCTCCTAATAAGGCTTCGTCATTATCAGTTACAAAGCACTTTGGTAAGTCCTCCGTGCTTCCACCAACGGGCCAAACAATCTCACGAAAGCATTTTAAAGCCCATCGGTATCGATCACCTGTTTCACGATCCATCCAGCATCCTGCAATAGGTACCGTTGTCAATGGCTTGGGCTTTTCTTTCGAACGCAAAGTACCAGCTACAACGAAATTTAATAAGACCATTTTGTGGGAGTTGGTCTTGTATGTTGCATCGATCACAATACACTCCGAAAGCTTGCTGGCCTCGTCAATGCCATGTTGGTGTATAAAAAACACACAACAAATTCTTTCATCGTTAACTGTCATGTAACGAACCTGATGGCCACTGGACTCGAGGTTTTTAATAAAGTTCCACATGTTAGTGTGGTTATCCCGACAAAATTGTTGTTGGATATTAGTCAAATCCGTGACAATTAAGTTATTGATACCTCTTGTCTCAAGAATCTATTTACCAGCGTGTTAGTGTTATTAAAAGGCATAAAAAGGGGGCATATAAAGACATTATAAAGATTATAGGCAAAACAATAACTTTTATTATGATTACAGCTCTACTAACGATTAATTTCTCAATATCAACTTTCAACCTTACCTTTAAAGTTTCACTTGGTGTTGTTCCTGCACGCATGAGACTAATTGCGAGTTCTTGATCTTCGGCCTCGAGCTTTTTGTTGTTATCATACACCCTTTTATCCTCACTCAAAGGGTGATTATGATCGAAACAGCTGGATCAAATTGTCCATGGCTGACCGATAGCTCCCGCATCCTTACGGACATAAACAAATGCGGAACATCCTGTTCGTCCAGTGGTTCTGTTAGGTCGTTAAACCCCACTCTCTAATCCTTCATCATTTCCTGCATCTACTGCATCTATTTTCGAAAACAATTTACAGAATTAATATTCCACTCTATGCCATATTATGGTTACAATTACCTTTACCCTTTCTGGCAGAACGATAGTCACCAAAATGCTTACAAATCAACTTGATGTAAGATTTGTCGCTTTTGAGAGTCTCAAAAGGGATATTCTTGGTCATACCAGAAGACTGTATTTGAAGTCTTGCAGCTTCCTTGTCCAAGAATGTTTTTCCAACTGGAAATTCGGCTTCAAAAGCAGCCTTTACCTCAATGACACGTTCATTCGGCTGGACAGTCTCAGCAAATGAAGGAACATCTCGTGTAGCTTTGACGCTGATATCCTCATCTTCCGGGTCAGTAAGACATTCCCAGTCATACTCATCTGCCAGTTTCTCTCCAGCACCGGTTTGTTGATCGTTTTGTTTGTCGAAGATCTCCTCGAAACTATCTTTAACTTCTTCAGCGGGGTTAATTACAGACAAAAGGCTGTTGATTAACAATTTGCTTTCACTCAAAGATTGGTGTGAATCGTTTGAATTCATTTTAAAATAAAAGTTTAAAAGAAAAAGAATAAAGCAAAAAAAAGTGTGGTGCGCGAAAAAAAGTATGGTACGCGAAAAAGTGTGGTGCGCAAAAAAAAGTATGGTGCGCCAGCGAAAAAAAGTATGGTGCGCCAGCGAACAAAAGTATGGTGCGCCAGCGAAAAAAAGTATGGTGCGCTAGGGAAAATGTATGGTCCACCAGCCAAAAAATGTAAGGTGCGCCAGCGAAAAAACATGGTGCGCTAGAAAAACATTCTATGTGCAAAAATTATTTTTGGTCCGACCCGGAATTTATTATTTGACCGGCACAGAAAAGTATGGTGCGCGAGATTTTTTTTTCAAGCAAAAAGTATGGTGCGCGTATAATTAGCCCTTGAAATCCAAAGACTAAAGGCGACGATCTGGGTAGGAACGAGAACGGCCCAAAGAATCAAGGTAGCCGTTGTCCTTGCAGTGATCGATCACATACCTTTCCAGAGTTTCGCAAGAGCTAAACCCAAGTTGAGAAGGGGCAGAAGTAGACAAAACGACGGAGGTTTCGCCCTCGAGTTCTTCGTCGAGATCATTGTCGTGATCATCGTTAAGATCATCTACTTTGTAGACGCTTTCAAAATTTCTTCTAGTTCGAAAGGGAAGGGGCTCCTGCAAATCATCGTCAGAAAGGTAAGAGGTGTTTTCGTTTGACAAAGACATTGAAACAATAAAAGTTAAGGCAAACGTAACGAGAGTGGGATGAAAGTAAAAAGGTACAATTTATTAATGCTTTGACAGAGCAGTCCCGCCGAAATGCCAAAATATAAGCGAAATGGAATACGCAGTTCCATTGGTCAAAAAAGACCAAAACAAATCGAGGGGGTGAAAATGAGAAAAGAAGGGGTGAAAATAACAATTCCCTTATAAGGTCAGATATTCTGTGTATGGTGATCTGCTATATTGTTTCGACATTATATAATTCCATATCTATGACATCAATACATTAAGAATGATGAAGGAATCAATTAACCAATATAGATAGTTAGTACTGTCATATCACAAGGTAACAAGAACACAGTGACTAAGGCTTACTAACGTTATGGAAGGACAATGTGTCTTAGATGACTGTAATTACAAGTGTAACATATCTACAAAATAAGCAGTTAAAGGTAACAGGATACACACTGGGAAAATGATAACAACTTCAAAGATACACTAAAGATATTGGCGCAGCAGATAGTCACTTTTATATAAGTACTTGTTCATTTTATTTCATAATAAACACAATCTTATAAACAGCCTCATATTACTTATATATTGCCTTATAATTTTACTTACCTATAAACACAACACTGTCTTCAAAACAATCGGTTTTCAGGTTAGAGAATCTGGTACCTAGTTCAAGATCTTTCTCATTGTCACTCACTCTCTCACTCTCTGTACTATGAATGTCGTCAACAAACAGAAATGTTTTACTTTTGTTTTAAAAAAATTGATTGTCGAAGTCCCACAGTGTTTCGACACCGAAAGCTAGAACTGAAGGCACCCGTTGATTTTGGAATAACTCACGCAGGTTTAAACCTGCAAAACAATTTTATAGTCCGCAAGGACTGCTGCTCTTGCCCGTTGTAATTTGGATGGAGGGAACAAGTCCACCAACAACAAAGCGGTAAGACCTGCGTCCTCTACAATCGGAGCAATCAAGGTTCCAAGTTTCAACGTGAGTCGGATCGATTCTAACTCAGAACGTGTTGGGTTGGGCAAGTGAAGCACTACATTTTTGTTTGAATAAAATAAATAAGTTAAGGGGATTTTGAAAACATCATTGGACAACTTAGAAGCTTGTTTGCGCACGGTGAGCACCCCATCATTCATTAAAAAAAGGATCAAAGCCAGAAGAAGCTTTCGAACCTGTGACGCGGCAATGTTTCCTTGTAAGAAAATATACTCCCTTACGAACGTATTCAACTCCAACTGCCCTCTAGCAACAACGATCAAAGGGCAATCTAATGGCATTTGTGGTGGTGGTGATTGCGTGTACAATAACACCAGGAAAACGTCGAAAACTGTCACCAACTAGAGAGAGATACAACATTAGATGCAGGTTACTTTTATCGAGTAACCATTACCATGGTCACAAACGTACGTTCATACTGACGGGCGAAATAGTCAGGGGGAGTGGCCGCCACAAAGGGGGCCGCAGGGGAAGTCGCCACAAAGGGCGCCGCAGAAGGAGACGCAGACACGGGCGCGGGAGTAGCCGCAGGAGGAACCGTACCAGGAGCCACAGGAGAAGCCACAGGAGAAGCCGCAGGAGAAGCCGCAGGAGAAGCCACAGGAGAAGCCGCCACAAAAGAAGCCGCAGGAGGAGCCGCAGGAGGAGCTGCTGGCAGAGGAGCAGGAGGAGCCGCAAGAGAAGCCGCAGAAGAAGAAGCCATAAAAGCAGCGGCAGAGCAAAACCGGACAAAATAGGGAACGATAAAAGCAAAAACGCTATCAGAAGAAGAAGAAGAAGAAGAAGAAGAAGAAGAAAGCAGAGAGAGAAAGAAAGGGACTGAGACAATAGAAGCAAATTGGCGACAAGCAATTTGATTCGGATGCATATACCATTTTTTTGATTTAGACGTAAAAAAACGAGAGCTATCGAATGGTACTAGTCTGGAGATCTAGACATCGGTAACCATTGTAAAAAGTACGTTTAAATACTAGCATCTACACACACCTCGTTTTCCCGACTGGGTTCGGTTCCTATAAGAGACAAGTTTAGGCGGCTGACATCGAATAAAATAAATTGAGATCTTAAATAGATGTACTAATATAGACAAGCGCGGTTTTTTTTAAATATTTTTTTTGAAGGTCAATGTTTTTCCAAAACCTGCTTTTTAAAAAAATATAAACAATAAAAATAAATATTATCCTGGAACTAGTGCTATTCGATTTTACTAAACTATCAGCATGATTTTTTTTTATTTAGTTCCTGTTTTACCTTTTCTTTTTTCCTTTTCTCTCTTTCAATTTAATTTCTCAATGAATTCTCAAACTCACCAACAAAGTTTTCTCATCTTCAAAATGTTAAGACAACAACAAACTGTTCTTTATGCATTTAGTGAAAACATTGCTGCCAAGAACCAAGAAATTGTAGATTTGTTGCACCTTACTGTCAGTAATGTGCATTTGCTTAGAGAACAGCAATTGCAGTACGACTTTTTTGGTGCCGATTTCTCGAGTGAGTTTGGAAAAGCTATTACTTCCTTGCCTTTGTTTATGACCGGGGCAATTATCACCAGAAAGCGAACTGTCGGTGTGGGTGCCACAAGAGTGTCTGAAAGATACACTTTTTGGGAGGTTCAAAATCCCAACCTCGATGACGACGACGAAAACCAAGTAGATAGCTTCCGCGTCACATATCGAATGGGAAGGGACTCTTTCAATTGGCTTGTCAACAGGTTGTCTAACCATCCCGAATTTGATTTCAAGACACCAAACCACGTTCCTATCTACATCCAGATAGGTACCTGTTATTTGAGACTGGCCAATTGTCATCTTGGATATAGAAACATGTATGGCCTGTATGGTGTTTCGTATGGCAGCTATACCAATTTTACAAAGCGTACGGTGAAGGCCATTAAGGATGTTCTTGGCTATATGATTGATTGGCCTACGAATTCAGCTATGGTGGGTGCTATATCTGCTGGATTCAACGAAGGTCCTCGTGTGAGTATTCCTGATGCAATTGGTGCTATTGATGGCAAAAACTTTACCATTCATAAGCCAACTCCAGCCGCTTATGTAGCTGGGTTCCGGGACAGAAAAAACAACTACACCATTAAACTTACCGCTGTTTGTGACGATACATATAGGTTTACTTACATTCGTGTAGGAGACTCTGGTAATAATGACCAATATAAATTTGAAAGTTGGAAGCTAATTTACTTTTAATACACTGGTAGAAGTCATGACGCCTCAGCCTATAATTCCAGTGAACTCAGCTGGAAGAGTATAAACAATCCTGGGCATTACTTCCCTAATGGTCTTATCTTCTCGGTGATTCGGCCTATTTGTCCAGTGCCAATTTGATTACACCATTTCCTTAAAGTGAATGTCTCCGGGATCCTCACAAGAGATTATTCAACTATTCGCATTCAGCCAGAAGAATGGCCATTGAAAGAACTTTTGGTCAGTTCGTTCATCGGTGGAGATTTACACAATTCCATATTTACGTGTATGATCAATTGGATATCAATGATATCATCGGGTCGTGTGCTATTCTACACAATGCATGTAAGGCAAGAGGGGAGCTAGGTTTCGATGGTGTGGTTCTTGAGCCTGCTGGACTTGTAGTTGGAGAGCAGGGTGATACAAGTGTTATAGGTAATAGTGCCCGCATGCGCATCTTTAATGCAGCTTTTCCTTAAATATGTTAAATATTAATTTATTTTTAAAAAAAAAACCAAATTTATTATTGAAAAAAAAAACCAATTATATGTTAGTCGATGTTGTGAGGTTTATATTCATCGGACGAAGGGTAAGTGATTTCAAGCAAGTCTGACGGAACAGGAGAAACCGTCGTGACATTGCCATCGATCGTCATGTCATTGGCAGAGGGGGTGTAGGCAGTGTTGTTGGGGAGGGTGTTGGTGACGACGATGTTCCTGGTGTTGGTGTTGTTGGCGTCGGTGTTGTTGGCGTCGGTGATGTTGTAGGCGCTGGTGCTGCTGGCAGAAGGACTGTTGAGCTGATAGTCATAGGCTGCAGGAATACCATTGACATCAGGGCGGAAGTAGTGGCTGGTGTTGTTGGTGTAATGGTAGCCATTGTTTTCAAACGGATTGTTGCTGGCGGCGTTGTTGTTGTTGGTGCTACGGCTGCTGCTGCTACCATTGTTGTTGTTGGCACCGTCGATGTTGTGGTAGGTGGTACGGCTGCTGCTGCTACCATTGTTGTTGTTGGCACCGTTGACGTTGTTGTAGGCGCCTTTGTTGTTGTTGTTGGCACCGCTGTTGTTGTTGTTGGCACCGCTGTTGTTGTTGTTGTTGTTGCTTAGGCCGAAATCCCCTCTCATTACCATCAGCAACCTGACGCTGGATATCCAGACTGGCCTGCATTGGATTAGCGATGCGAGACTGCACCTGGTCCCGTCTCTCCATGGAGTCCAACGTCTGACCAAAAAACGTTGTCGAACGATCAAGGTAATTATTGAACGTTCTACGCTCAGGCTCTCCAAGGTCAAAACGACGTGCCTCAATCTCATTCATCGAGGTCACCAGATGCATGATCATTCAGTTGACCGCTCTACTTCTACTGGCAGCCCCACGAGTCACACCCTCCTCAGCACCATCGTCTTCGACGGCTCTTCCTGGTCTAGCATCGACAGCATCACCACGATTATCGATCGTCTCTCCAGCAAGAGAGGTATACAGAGTGAGTGGGATCAAGGTGGGCATCTCACTGGTGGCGTTCTCCATCGTATCATGGTAAGCCTGTTTTCAATTGGTGCCGTACCAGTCGCATGTAACCAGTCATTTCGATGTCTGAAGGCAGCACAGAGAGCAGACCACTTAGACTTTAAAGCACTCAAAGGTCTTCTTCCACTTGGTGCTGGTGTTGGTGTTAAATGAGTGCAACATGACACGGTACAACTCATTTCGTTCGGCTAAGGTACGAGTGGACTCAAACCGGTTGTTGTTACTAGCATACAACTCAATCAGAGCAAAGGTTCTCGCAGTATTCCAGTTGGAACGAGTGTAGCTCAGATCTGAAACATCATCAGTGGCATCAGCAGTGACATTAACAGTGGCAGTAGCAGTGGCAGTGGCAGTAGCAGGTGCAGCAGGTACAGCAGGGGCAACAGGGGCAGCAGCAGGAACGACGACAGGAACCTCTTCTTCTTCTGAGACAGTAGTAGCATGCGAGCGGTTGCTACCAGAGGCTACACCATTACCTGTCACTTCAATAAATTGGAAATTGATAGGGTTGTTGTTGTTGTTCTGGTTGTTCATTTTAGAAAAAATTAAGGTAAGGAAACAGTAACAAGAAATTTATTTTGTTTTTTGGCATTTTACTAGTCCATTTTAGGACCGTTTATATCTGGAGGCTTCACATTCGATGACCAAATATTTTTCATTTTTAAGCAGTAAATTAATAATAAAGAAATATGGGCAACATTATTTTTCACAGAATTCAATTTAGGAAAAAAAAATTTATAAAAAAAAATTTTTTAAAAAAAAAAAAAAAAAACGGCGCTTGTCTATATTAGTACGTCTCCTATTTAAGATCTCAATATATTTGTTTCATGTCAGCAGCCTAAATCATAAAAATCTAAGAATTCTCGTCCGTTATCCGTCGAGATCCAATACGTTTGCGTACTCTGGTCCGTTATCCCTGAAAATCCGCTGATTTCAGGGTACTCCGGTCCGTTATCCCTGAAAATCCGTTGACTTCAGGGTACTCCGGTTCGTTATCCCTACAGATCCGATACTTAAGGGTTCCCTGATTACATGAAACTAATGACCAAAATAGATTATAAGAAATTAGAAACGGTTCCGAAATGGTTCAAGTACTCTAAACTTCTATGGGAATTATCTGAGCTAATTTCACGTATAAGATAAGTCGCAAAACATATCAGAACATTCATAAACGTGCGTTGAATTTCAAAAACGTATATACAACGCCCTCCAAAGTATCGTAACCGTTTAAGGTTTTCCTATTTTGTAAAATGACATCACATACTGATTCATAGGGAGACTTTTCAAACATTTTTTTTTCTGTTTTTTGTTATTATTAAGTTATGGATCCAGTTAACAGCGCTTCATAGGAAATATATAAGCTATTATCACTCTTATAAGATGTTAAACCCTTTTTTTTCATAACCTTTGTTGTGATCGAGCTTATATACAGATATAACTCTATCATCAATTCTTTCTTTCTTATTTGATAACCTTTCTATAAATCATTATTGCATTACTCTTCAAATCAAATACATGCTATTACACTCTATTTACTACGCATTGATTACTCATCATCATATAGAAAACAATAGTCATACATTTATTCCAGATAATACAATCCAATGATATGATCGCTCGTCAATAACAAGATTCTCGAAGGTACCATGAGATGCTCGATCTTTAATTGACAATACGCCTATTGTATATTTGACAGGTTTCACTTTAATGATTGATATTCAGCCAGCCCTGAATATGTATATAAAGAACCCAATTTATTGTATAATAAAGACTTTAGTTTAGTTTTTGCAGTTTGATAATTTTACTTCGTCAAATTTCTTTATTTTTATTCTTAATTCGTAGCTTTATCTCTCGAATTTCTCAACCTTTACTGAAACATTTTTATTCAAAACATGTAACCCATTTTGAGTCGACCACATTTTTGTTTAGTCCAATGCTGCTCTAATGGTATCATTCCTTTGGAGACTGGTTCTAGTATTGGTGTCTTTAACAGAGCTATACACAAAATTAATCATGATAACTCGCTCAATTAGTGGGACTGTGAGGAGTGGATCGGGGCAAGAGCAGAACACAATAATTATTATGGTGAGGACAAAAGAAACAGACATTATATATTTATTAGTATTAATACATATAAAATGGATGAGAGTAGAAAACGTTTAATTCAAAGAAAAAAAATAGATCAGATCTTGAATACAGAAATATCAACAAATAAACATGACTACAGTACCAGAGGAGTGTGTGGTGACCTAGCAAGGACATAGCCGTATTAGAGCTAACAAAGGTTTATCCATGCTGATACCATTTGTGATATAAGCTTTACAATAAATGTCATAGTAAGAACTATAAGGATATTACATGACAAGTCTAATTTAGTACGTCTGAGAAATACTTAAAATTTAGTTTAAAGCAAAGAGATTTAAGAAGACTTAACATTTATTAGAAGTAATTTATGACGATAATTTTTGACTGCTATTTATGATGGATTATTTATTGAAATAAAAGAACCAACCAAAAAAAATGCAATTATGTGAGCAAAAGTTAAACGTAAATAGGAGGGAGAAAATCTTACCACCAAGTAGGTATGAATGAATTGAATGGAAAGACAACAAAAGAAACTACAACTACAGCAAAATGTCACACAACTACACTTCACAGCATACAATGAACGACTGCTAGATGTCAATGCTTAAGTTAAAACTTACCAGTGTGTCAAAAGTTAAATGGAGAAAAGATAAACTAAAGAAGAAGAAAAAAAAAGAGAAGGGAAGACGATGATGCTTTCGCATACAACATTTTATATTCGAAGGCAGGAACATGGAAGAAAAAAAAAGATGAAGTAACAAATGAGACAAAATCACGTTACTTCAAATCAGAAGAAGACTAATTAGTGACTATCTAATAATCGTATACATTTTTGGTTAATCAATGATAACTTCAAGATGGCACTAGAGATATCAACACAGCAGACAGTCTTTTATATAGATACTGGTACATTTCATTTATTAATAAGAGACATTTTATGAACAGTCTGAAACTACTCCTATAGTCATTTTATAATTTTACTTTACCTTAAAACACAACAATATATACAATGCTACAAGTCCAAAAACGGCCATACTGAAGCCGAAATTTTGCATAGCATAAAGTAAATGGAGACATAGAACAACATTGAACTGAGAGTTTGTTTTTTCAAATGAAATTCCTACGATAGATTGATCATTTTGCGTTGAAATATTTGTTACATTGATAGACAACAAATACAAACTAATCGGCCTTCTATTTCATTAAATTTTTAGTTACTAAGAATTACGATACATAATTGAAACTGTGTATACCAAGTATTTATTCGAAATATTCGAAAGGGTAATCAGGAACTGACAAAGTAGTGATAAAACGATAAACAACAACAAGCCGTCAATCGTAAATTTCTGGACAGGGAAAGAATTGAAATACATTTTGAATAGATCCAGCAATCCGAAGATGAATAGATGCGGTATACAGGATAATTCCTCACTAAAAACCAAGAAAATAACTATATCAGCAAATACTATTTTTTGACATATTTTTAAACAACCTACATTGTACGGATACCTAAAATACCGTTGCCTGCGCCGCTATGCAAAGTAGTACAACAAAATAACTTGATTTCGTCTCAAGCAGAAACCAATAAAAAAAAAGGATATACAAGACAAAGACTAGAAAATATTTCGTAAAAGTCGAAAACAATTTATAAAAATATGGAAATAGTTTTAATTGATTAAGAATTGTCTTTTCTGACAATTTGAGTAGTTAAAAAAAAGTATATCCCACAAAGCAGATCTGACGCATGAACTTAAAAGTTAATGGTGTCAACAAAGAAAACGTCCGACAGCAACAGTACTAGACCACATTTTAACAGTTTTAGAATCATATCAAGTAGCCATCTACGAAATGATATGGACCCATATCTAGAACTGACCAGATAACCATAGGATTTAGCAAAAAAATGCCCAAGTTGAAGAATAAGTCTTATTTATAGCATACACAACCAGTTGAAAATCTTAAATTTTACTGAAATTCGGTCCCAAAACGTAAATCCGTGAGCAAACTTTAATTTTTTAAAAAAATAGAAGCTGCCGATTGGATGAAAAACCAAAATACGTTATTAAACACCAGATGCATCAAAAAAAAGACGCTAAAAAAATATTGAGGATGCACAAAACCTTTAAATGGGTGTCCTTGAGGGGTGAGGATAGAAGGTCATGGATTTGACCGTTTTTATTAGATAACAAAATGAAGTGAACTTCATTTTTTAAAAAAAATGACATGTAAAAATCTCGAAATTATTCTTAAGGTTAATCTTGAGAATCGTTTTTCAACATTTCGAAATTTCTGTCCGTATTATGGAACCACCAAAGAGTACCAAACTTACACCTGTTAATTATTGAGTATTGAACATCATTTATCACAGTTGAATGCGACATGTCCAATAGATCAACAGCAACCAGCTTGAACACCAGCGTACTTAGAGTTTCGTCCGATTTGACCGCGACAAGATTGCCACCATCGTCCACCTGGTAGTTTGTGAAGATGCTTGCGTTGTCAGAAAGCACTTGCACTGGTTTTTGAACAAGTGTATAAACCTCCAGTTCGACGAGATCACCGCGTTTCAGCACAACCTTTCCAAGTAAACGACGCTTCCCACCTTCGCCAAGATCGAGATCAAAGACAGCCACCATGTTAAAAGCGACTCTCTTACCGGCGATGTATGCAGCACTACCATACTCACGGTTGGCGTTAAAGTACATTTTTTGACCAAAACGACTAAACCATTCCCTCACCTTGGAACCACAAGTCTTCGCATCATTGTCCAAGTAACAACCCATCGCGACATTCCTCAAAGACAGCTCACGACCATTGATCAGGGCCAAGTTACGAGAGGGGTTTTGCTTGTACGTTTTCATGATTATTGCCCGAATGTACT
Source organism: Mucor mucedo (assembly GCF_025094135.1). Taxonomy (NCBI): domain Eukaryota; kingdom Fungi; phylum Mucoromycota; class Mucoromycetes; order Mucorales; family Mucoraceae; genus Mucor; species Mucor mucedo. The sequence continues at coordinate 25,085 of NW_026252504.1, read as the reverse complement.
TGTTAAACTATTCATTCTTTTCAGTAGCCAAAAGCACAGGAGAAGCAAAACGAATACAATCCTCCACCAAGTGAATGATCAAGTGTGTTTTCAAACGATTGCACAGAGGGCCACCTGTCTTGGCGTATGGAATGGAAGCACCATTAAGCTGTTCACCAGAACTAGCACCAGCACGAGAACGAACACCAGCACGCGCACCAGCATGCGCACCAGTAGCATGCGCACCAGTAGCAGCAGCAGAAGTTACGTCTTCATCGTCAGAATCTTCACCTTCTTCAGGAGGCACAACATCACGAAACATCACCGATGGCTCATCTACATTTTCAGTTGTAGAAGCTTGATTGGCTCTACGACCCCGACGAGAACGCCTGTTACTTGGAATTGCCGTATGATCAAGGTTATCCAAAGCAACGATTGAATCATTGGCAGCCTTTCGAAGCATCTCAACAAATTCGTCAAAGTTGGTGTCAGGAACGAGGGAGGAAGAAGACAGGCAGGACAGGACAGAGAATGAATGGCTTCTTGAAGCAGGTTATTTAGTTAAGAATAAAAGGGGGGAAAGAAAAGAGAAGATGATTATGAAATATATCTGATAAAGAAAACTGGGAGAAGTGAAATGTATCAGCTATATTTATAGAGAAAGGAAAACAAGAAATTAAATAAAAGAATAAGCAATAACAAAAGTTAGTCATAGCTTATGTGGATCATGACAAAGGATTTAAAGAGCTGACAGATCAATGATGAATATTGAGTCTAAAAGCTGGTTACTCATATTGCATATTTGGGGCATAAAATGTAACAGGATCATGACAGTTGGTATAAATTTTCGACATATACAATAGAGAACAAAGCTCACCAAGCTTATCGAAAGTATCGATGATGTTATTCATCCTGTGGTGGGGATCGTTACGAAAAGTCAAGAATGCCCGGTCATCCTTAGCAAGTCTCAGTACAATTCGAATCATCTGGACCATAAGCTTGAAATCTCTTCCAAGGTAGCTTTTGTAACCCTTCAGATGCGTGGACAAGTCAGTGAAAGCCTTTGATCCGTAAGTACAACATAGAGAACTGATAACATCGACTTGGGTTTTGTTAAAACAACAATCGGCAGCCTTGTTGAAGGTGTACTTGATCAAGCCCAGACATAATCCATGCAATATTTCAACTGGCGTATCTTTACTTCGATCCCAAGAGGACAGACCCAGCAAGCCCTTACCATTAGAATCTTTGAAACCAAGAGTCATCAGATCATCAACAAAAATAAAGTGACCCTGTCTATCACGAACCCGGATCGAAAAATCAGGAATAGGTAAGTTGCTTGTAATAAATAAACTTTCCCAATGCCCTTTTTCCCTTGGAGCTGACACATATTCTTCAGGAGTGGTCCTTATATTTTGATTGTAATTATTGGCATGGCGGCACCAGAAGCACTTTCTACAAGCAAATGTAGCCGTTGAATGTTTTAAGCAAGTTATCTCGGCATGACGAGGATTGTCAGCCTTGATGAACAAAAGAGGAGCGACAACAAATACGTCTTCTTTAAGGACAGCATAAAACATCGGCATACCAGTTTCCAGCTGTTTTAGATTACCAACAAGGGAAGGCAACTACTCCATGGCACTGAGTTTGTTACACCCACATAAAAGCAATTGGTTCAAGTAATAATTGGCAATACTTAGGGGCAAAGCAGCAGGATTCATTAACCAAGTATCGAAGCAATTCCATTTTGATGTAGAATTACCACTAGTGTCATCAGAAAACAAGTTATAAGGAACAACTCTAACAACCTGAACGTTCTTGGGAATAGACGGGTTAAGGACGTTGTTGACAAAGTTGGAGTTAACAGGCAATGGGTGCTTGTGGTCGTTGGCAGCTTTAATCATGTTATAATGATCACGAATAATATTAGTGTCATCAATAGTATAGCTCGGGTTACAGATGATTAAACGTTCAGGAGTCAAATTTTGCATGACACTGGTATAGGCATGGTAATCTTCCACTTCTAAACGGCAAACATCATCAAGATTGAGCTGTGATACATCACATGCACCACACATATCTGAACTGCAATAAAAAATTAATCAATAAGACTGCTTTTAGCAGCGAAATTAATCTACTCTAACACATTAATTTACGGTGAGTCCACAAAAGTCGGTCGAAGTCTACTTCATTTATTTTCTGAGATTCAAAACTGTCTGCTCAAGCCTGAAGGCTCACACTGTGCGTTTAGTAGCTGTAAGATATTACTACATTGATATTCAACACTTTCTTAAGTCATTGAGGATGCCCTTATAGTTACAGAAAACATAGTGGTCGTAAAGTTCAACAGATTCCTCGCCTTTGTTTCTACTTATATGAAGAATATGACGCTGCAAACATGCTATACAGCTATATAACTGCACTAAACGGTGCTAAGTTAACGGATAAGCCTTAAAGATATAAGAATTTTATTCTAAAAATATAAAAACGACTGTACATGTAGTATATCTACAACTAGATTAGTATTAAACGATGTCGAGTTTTCGGATCACAATGAACAATAGACTAATCAGTTCAAATCAGTCGGTCACTATGCCACACCCATTTGATCTGCCCGGACAGCACCCAGCACCGCAGGGGACTGTGGTTTTTTTTTTTTTTTTTCTTCTTTTTTTACAAGGGGGGCTTACTCGCTGCCCTTCACCGTTTCCTATTTACCAAAAAAAAATTTAAAATGGAATGTTATTCAGAAATCAACAAGCAACGCATCATTGATCTTAACGCTAAGATTAGAGAAATGATTCAAGAAACAACAGAAATCTTGGTCAAAGAAGAAAATGTCACCAAGGCAGAGGCTGAGGCCTCGATTGGCTTTCATTATACGGCAACCTCTTTGATTTTAGTCAAACGTAAAAGTCCTTACAATATTTTTACTGAAAGACTGGCTGCCGAAAAGAAAGCCGATTCTTCCTCTGGCGACCAACCTCAAGGTAGCTTTTCTTACTATATCAAATGCTCACTTAAATACTAACCATGATTGTTTACATATTAAAAAGGTAGTTTCCAGAGAGAGGCCTCCCAATTGTACCAGGCACTTGGACCGGAAGACAAGGCTGAACTTGTGAAGAGTGCTCGGATCTCCAATTTGAGTGAGGACGAGATGCATTTGCGTCACTCCCGGGCACTCAGGCCCTTCCGAGATCACTTGACCGCTTACAATACCATTTGTGGTTCAAACTTCTTGCTGCTCTCTGTCCGATTGAAGCCCACTACCTCGGAAGATGGCTTCCCAACTCCCGTGTTGAACTTGTTTTCCGTTGGAGGTAAGTTGGGCCGCCCAAAAAGAGTGTTGAAAGTAATTATTAATTTTTTAATATTATCTATAGCGTACTGTAATGGCCTGAAACAAGATTTGGGCCAACAAATCCAGGACAATGTGATGCAACGTCTGGGAGTTGCCCAAAGGGCCAGTAAAAAGGGTACGTATCACTTTGAACTATTTATGGATATGTTACTTACATGACTATTACATTAATAGCGAGAGTCCACGACCAGAGCGCCAATCTTTTAAGAAAAGAATACAGGGAAAGACTTTTGCAGATGTACCGTAAGTCATTTACTCACTTTGAATTGCCATAACACTAACTATTACTTAATAGAACAACATCCTGGTACGGAAAATGCAAAAGCCTTTCCCTACAAAAAGCTTTGTGATGGAACTGCTGACTTGTTCATGCATGGTTGGCCCCGGGGCATCCCTATAAAGCACGCTTCAGAGCAAACAATTAGCAACATGAAGGCTGTCCTGAGGGCCGTAAATGGAAACAAAATTTCATTTGTTCTTCCGGAGGAGAAAATGGAAGAACCTCCAAACCCTGATGCCGACCATTAAAGGTAAATGTTTTTTTGTTTTGTTTTTTTTTTGTTTTTTAAAAATAAATTTACTTTTTAAAAATGGCATGTTATATTTGTTTGCGCATCGAATGCCATGAGTCTTTGAAATAAGTACAAAAATGTATGAGTCTTTAAAATAAACACAAAAATGTATACTACTCTCTTTAATTGTGTAAGGCTGGAAGTAAATTTAAGACTTTATTAATCTTTCGTAAAATAATGCAAAGACAATATGTTTTATTTGATTTAAAATATGTAAGTCCATTTATTATTGAGCATGATAATATCCCATAAAAGCTTTACAGTAAGCTCTAAGTAAACAATTAAATTTGGACATAGGGGTAGTCCAAAACTTTTGACAAACAACCATATGCTCGCGAGAGTAGCTATTGCTAGAATATATAACACTCAGGGGAGACGTCGAATTAAAGAAGACTTCATGCTCAAAGAACAATTCATAATTCCGTACGTAACGGATCACGAGTTCGAATGTCAAAAATTCCCAGTAGCTTGAGTCGCTTTGCCAATGGTTGAGTGATGGGAGAGTCATAATCTGTATGGACTTTTCGAGTTGTAAATGCCATTGTTTAAGGTAAGTACGATACAGCGCTAACGAGAACCCTTTGTCCAAAGCCGTGAATTCTTCTCTTGCTGATGTCAAAAGCAATGCACACTTGGGTCTGACTTGTTCTGTTGTACTTTTCTTGTAGTACCTATGGTTAGCTTGTTTCCTTCCACCTAGTGAGGGTCTTCCAACATTCGCAGGGGTGGGTGTATTGTGGAGCCGAAGTGCATGCTTGTTTCTGTTAGATGGCGATGAAAATTCCCTTGAACAGACATGGCAACGAGTTCTATCTATGTCGCATCCGGGTTTGGAATCTCTGGGAATAGCCATTTGGATTATGCGTAGCTATCGATTTGGTTAGTACAATAATAAAGAGGTTAAAAGGTTAGGTTAGAGGTAAAAGGTAAAAGGCGAAAAGGCGAAAAGAGAAAAAAGTAGTATTTCTTTTATAAACATGTGTACAGATGAACATAAGGGTCAGAATTTTATTTGAGCAAAATGGTGTTGACTAATAGCTATTGCAAAGTACAACATGCAAACAGACCTTCCCCATGTACATGTTCCTCCGTCTGGGAAATTCCAATGTCTCAAACAGAACGAGACATTCTAACCAGAGATCAACGACATGCAGGGAACGTCTATATATCAGCAAACGCAATACACTGTCTAAAGTAAATTATTAAAATTTAGTTATGTTTCTACAGTAGTCGCTCGATTTAAGGGTGTTCGATTTAAGGGTATTTTCTATTTAAGGGTGGATTTTGGAAAAACAGCTTCCGTCCCCAGCATTAACACCACTAAACCACTATTCTATTTAAGGGTGAGATTCCAATTCCCCATACCCTTAAATCGAACGATTTGACGGTGTATTTTTGACTTTTTTCTAACTTTTTGATCAAATTTATTGAATGTCCGAATAAAAATAAATATTTCGCAGTAATTATCATATTTCACGGTTAAAAATGGCGTAGTGACTTCTGTTTAAAATAGTCACGCTTTTCGATTTAAGGGTATTTTCTATTTAAGGGTGAGATTTCCGAAATTTTTGGTCACCCTTAAATCGAGCGACTACTGTATGAGACGTCAATTTAACAGATTATACTTACTTCATTTAAACGATAGGATCTTGCTGCCTAAACGTGAAACGATAAAGACATTATTGAAGTAAACACGGTACTTTTGATACGTTTTGTTCAAACACAATAGTAACTTGAATACTATGTTAAAACTACCTGATGCTAGAAAGGTGAGATGCCATGTAAGTTAAAAAGTGTAGGGGAGGAAAAAGTAAACATTCGCAGGGTATAGGGCTGTATTCTTTCTAATAAAAAAAAAATTATCTAATTCTATTGGACCGAACAAATGATTCGATTGCGCAATTATTCATCGATTGGATGAAAAAATTTTACTCTTGTATGTCCGATTTTTTTTAGGATACCCCCCTCACTTTTTCTGAATTTCCTTTTTTTTTTAAAAAAATGGGCGATCTCTAGCTTTATTTTTAGCACACATGATCATTACTGCTTTTCAATATCCAACAAAAACAAAGAATAATAAATGTTTTCAAGTATGAAAGATCTCAGTTTTTTTATAGTTATATTCTAAATATACTATTTAAATGTGGATATGAATTTAGAGGTATATAATATCATTGGGTTGATCATACAACCAATTCAGTGATTTTTTTTTACATTTCCTTGCAAAATTAAATAGGGCCAATCAAATCCAAGGGATCTGCATATCCAGGAAGTGTCTGTATTGACCATTATACGATATTTTTCTTAATAAAAGTAACAAAAACCATACAGGTCAAAAGAAATTAAGTTTTTATATACATGTGAATTTCAACTGTCTTTTTAACCTTTTGTTTTTGCATCTATTTTGATCATTTTCCGATTTCTTGGTTTTTCGCACTGTAACATTGCAAATTAGTTTTTTACATGCAGAGTAAGTCCCTTCTGATGAAAGTACTCTTTATTTGGTATTTTCTAAAACCTGTAAACATATAGTATATGATATGAGCTTTAAAATAAAAAAAAATATTGTCTATACATGTTTTTATATAAAAAATCCTTAAAAACGAATTATGTATTTTGAAAAATTATGCATAATATGTGGTTATACCTGTTGAAAAAAACAAAGTATGTTTAATTTTGTATTTTTAAATGCAGTTATACTCTATTTTCTTGTAGCTTTCAGATGGTGCTAATACTTTTAGTGATTGTCTTTCCAGTTGTAGCATGAATGTCAAAAAAGAGCTTCAAAATGACAAATGATCCTAAAAAAAACTTATACGTATACTATATACATCGCTCAAGCCATGAAACATTTATATATTGATTTAAGTATAGTATTTAATTAATATTGAATGTAATTCGATGGTTTCTTGTAATATGAATTTAAAATAATTCTGGTTTATAGTGTATTCAAATTCGACATTTATAAAATTAAGATTTTATTAATTCTTGCTGAAAAAAAAGTATGAGCCTAAAAAATGTCGATTTATTAATCCATACTCGGCTGCCGCTTTTTTTTTTTGCCCGAGCTTAAAATTAAATCTCTGGTAAAAGATCAATTTCCCCGGCGGCATTCAACAAATATACCCGTTATCATGATCGTACACGAGCCTAAAGTCTGCGCTTTTAATGATCCATGAAGGAATTAAGACATTGATATTAAGCTTGAGCATTTTTTTTATTTATTATATTTTTTTTATTTTTTTATTGTTCTTCATTATCAACAGCTGCAGTCTCTTCTTCTTCTTCTTCTTCTTCTTCTTCTTCATCGTCTTCTTCTTCATCGTCTTCTTCTTCTTCATCCTCATTGCCTTCCGCTGCGATATCCAGGGATTCCTCATCCTCATCGGCATCAGCGGTCGGATTAAGGAGTCTGGCAGTGTCAGACTGTAATCCAGAGTCAATAATGGTAGGAATTGCAACTCTCAGCAACACCAGGTGTCGCTTCGAGTGCGTTTTCCAATTATTGCTCTGGTCCAGCTGTCTTACCAAAAAGGTTTTTACACCCTCCAAGAACCGTTTCTCCTCCGCATCATTTGCCCTCTCCAATTCGGCACCATTGAGAGCCAATGCCTCGGTAAGCCTCTTGATCTCCACCTCAATATTGGAGTTCAGGTTGTGTGCTTCACGCTGTTTTGGTATGATATTTTCTTAAGTTAAATTTCAAATGTATCTGACAATAATGCTTTACTTACCTTAAGAAGTTTGATTTCTTCTTCAGCGTTCCTCACACACAACCATGTTTCCGTTAAAGGGTGGAGATCGATCCCCCAAAACTGGCTGTTACCATCCAGGAAAGTTGCGGCAGTTACACCTTCCTCTATGATAAACTTTTCAGTAGTCTAAACTTCGAATAACAATTTTGTACTTACGGAATTCCTGGTTGTAGATGTCCAGGAGGTCATCCAGGAGTTTTCGTTGCTTTCCAAGGGCCTTGCCATGTTGACCTGCAAGCTTTGTACCTTATAACGTATTACAATATTTAGAATTTAAGTATAACAACAAACAAAAAATTAGGACTTACCAATATGTCCAGATTTGAACATCAAGTTGGTGGTAAACTTGTAAGCTTGCAGGTTGGCGCGCATAGCATCCTTGAAAAGCAACTTTTTTCGTTGGACGAAATCTTCCCAAGATCCAACGGAGAGCTGGGCTGTTTCAGCGGACAAGTCGGCATAGGCGTGGGGTACGAAATTAGGTATTGTTTGCCTAATTTCATCAAGGACCTTCTCCTGCTTCTTCTCGATGTCTTTGATTTGTTGCATGAAGAAGGTCTCCCCAGCTACCTTGATACTACCATCACTGGCCGATACCGTTAATACACCATCTAATCTGTCAATGGCTGCATTACTGGTACCGGTAGAGTTTTCATACATTTTAACTTTGTGATAAAAAAGACATGTTAAATTTAGATATTTTTAGTGATCGTTTCATTATTACCTAAATCTGAACAAGATCGACTCCAAAAGATAAAATCTTGTTACAGATCCCAATGATGGTGGCAAATCACTCCAGATTTTGCTGCACGACTTGCCGCTTCGAGTCAACGCCAGATGCCTCTCCCAAGCCAACGAAATCTCCTCCTGGTTGACATCCTTCAACTTCACTAATCCTGCCGCCAGGATCTTCTTCGTACTTTTGTACTTCCCGTACAAGACACTTGCTATAAACCAAAATAACGTCGTTAGTGATATGCACCATTTCCATTACAAAAACAACATCTTACCGATTCCCCATTTTTTTCCATGTTACGATGGCGGATGGCCAACGTAAGAGTCAGCCTTCTGTTGGCCTGAGACATCGGACGTGTAATGGTGACGAATGGTCTGAGTGAAGACCATAAACGTTCCGATGCCTCGCCGTCAGTCCTGCCGTACGATTCAATGTTTTAGGATTAAAGCTGGACTGACAGCTAATAACATGCGCATAAGCATGAAAAACGGGGAGTGCAAGAGTGCCGTTAGCAGTCAAGTACGGGAAGTGAGTCTATCATAAGAATACATTAGCATTTATGCATCAACAATATTGAATAAGATGTTACCGTCAACGACTTCTCCAAGACACAAATGATGTCGTACATCAAATTAACGGGCGTAACAAGGCTGTCCTTGTCCTCCTGAAACAGCTCGTGGAGAACTGATAGTGGATATTTGAATCTTCAAAAAAAAAAAAAAAATTAGGATTAGTACATAATGTTTTTGGCATGTTTATCACATACCCTTCACCACTATCCATATCCACCATCTTTAGGGTGAGGTCATGGCGCGCGCATGAAGCCGTAAAAATTCCTTTTACGGGATACAACTTTGACTTGTATGAGGCGCCATTACCTGCAGCTCTAAATGTGTTCTCATTCATGAGAGCCTATTAATAAAAAAACCATCAGTAACTCTAGTTATAAATTCGCCCGAATATACAATCCTTACGTCTTTGGGAGCTTTTTCCTTCTTATAAAGCTCAACACATTCAGGCTTCACCCAAGCGTTCTCCACGGTGTTGACCAAATTAAGTTGATCAAGAGGACTTGCTTTCGACTTACATTTCATACTAAAGCACCCATCCATAGTAATGAAAATGCGATCCATAGGGTGAATGGAGTCCCTCTAAAAATAAAAGATGGTTATGGTTTCATTTTATCTATAATTTAATACGGAAACATACACTAGGACAAGCAGGACAGCACATCGCCTGATCTTTCAACAAAGATCGCTCGTTGACCATTTCGTCTGTCAACAAAATGACCTTGTTGTACATATTAAATACAGTACGGAAATTGTTCACTGACAAAGATGTCTACCCAAAAATATTGGTTAGATATATGAATATTAATTTTAAGATATTAATTACCAGTGGATTTCCTTGTAAGTTGTTATACAACTTTGTAATACCCTCAGAAGAAGACTTCAAGGTGTTTCGAACTTCATTAAAATAGCCCAACAAACCCAAATGAATGGCATTTTTGGGGTCTGTGGGCGAAGCAGGAAACATACCCATCAAAATTAATGCTTCTGCCAAGGGCTTACAGCTGCAGTAACTAACTGATACATCCTTGATGGCTATGTCAAAATTATATTCAGGGTTAGAGTATACTAGTATTTTGTCGAATATTTTGCTCTTTACCATGGAAAAAGTACATTCTGACGGTCTTTGTCAGAAGTACTTTTTCACTACCACATTGGCAATCGATTGCAACTGGAGAAACAATCTCGGTGGATGGCAAGCCACCTTGCTGACCAACAAAAACAAGGTAGTTAACGCACATGTTGTTAAGCACTTTGCCCCACTTGTTGGCTAAAACCTCCAGTTTTCTCTGGTACCTGATGGCCCTTTCCTTCTTGGCTTCAGCAGGACTGACTTTCGCAGGTACAGCCTTAACGATAGGTACAGACGAACGGATACGGATTCGTCGACGCTTGCGAGGTGCTGGAGCCGGTGTAGGGTCCATGGTGCAATTATGCAAGACGACGGTCGTATTGTTGTCATCGTCTGCTGGGTATTCAGACATGGGGTCCTAACTCGGTGCCTGAGCTTTTTGACGTGGTTGGCGTCTTGGGGGAGGAGAGGGTTGAAATGAAGCGATTTCACTCTCTGTAAGTTCGTAACCGGGATTCAAAAGCATTTGTCGCTTAAATTGTTCCATTTCGCGCCATAAGGCGATTTTCGATTTTCCCATTGTAAAGTTTTTGTAATAAGGTGAAAAGGAAGTGGCTTTTTTTTATTTGGACAATTTAAAATATCAATGGCGTCCCTTAAAAAAAAAAAAAAAAAAAAAAAAAAAAAAAAAAAAAAAAAAAAAAAAAAAAAAAAAAAAAAAAAACTGAGATATGTCGATTGTATAATGTACCTTATATCCAAATCATACAAAATAAACAGATCGTTTTGTAAAGTCTTATCTGTTAATGAAGCAACCTGTTAAGGCAGCTTTACAGCTGTTAAATGTTGATTACGCATGTTCAAAGTCGTCATTTAAGGATGAAAAAAACTTGAAATACGGAACTAATTTAGTACTTCTTGTAGCTTTCATATCTCTGAAATAAACTACCATTAGTATAGCAATGTCTTACCTATTGTTGATGCACCTTGGAGCTATTAAACGCAGAGTGTGTGTGGTCAGGCTTAAGCAGACAATTTTAAATCTCAGTGAAAGATAAGTCGACTTCGACCGACTTTTCAGGACTGGCAGTAAGTTGTTCTATTGGGTTTTATAATTTACACGCTGAAAAGCAGTCCTTTTGATTAATTTTTTATTGCAGTTCAGATACTTGAGGTGATCACATGAGACAACCTTTTCGGAGAGATAGTACATGGAATCATTAATCTTGGTTATTAGCGGGAAAAGGAACGCCTTGACAATGTCGGATTCTTGGAAGAACTTGAATACCTTGAAGTAGGGATGCTGTTGAACAGGAACATTGATATCAGACAGACGAGAGATTCTATCCGACACCCACAATTGCCGAGGGTTGTTGTCATTACCAACAATTATCATGGGAGGCTGAAACAATTTATCCTCAATCCACTTTTTACCTTGACTAAGCTTTATACGTTGGTTACTCGTATAATCAGGAAGATCAGATAAATAGGGGGACATGATTGGATTGGCAATGAGAAGTCGCAGGTGTTCAGAAACATGGTTGATAATCAGATCAGGCTTGTACGGCTTACCAGCAGCGTCACGACTAGAAAGATCAATAGGTGTGGTATAAGAAATACCTTCACGACTTTTCACATAATATTCAGCATGGGGAAGAATTGGAACAGTGCTTTTGGTAGATTTGTAAAACCTAGAAATACCATGGGGAGTAGGGTAGCCTTTGAAATCATAGTCAGTGTCAGTAGGCGGTGCCAAACATTAAATTTTTTCAAAAATCGCGGGAATTTTATTTCAAAGTTCCGGGAATCTTTTTAGGCTGGGAAAACTCGTCATAAGCCAAATACAGCTCTAGCTTCCCCTTTTCACTTTAAACCATTTTTCATAAATATTATCTTTTATTTTCAACTTTTAAAATGCCCAAACAATCTATTAGACAACAAACTTTGAACGAGATGAAGTCTTTGCTTAAGCACAATGTTATCATTGAAAATGAAGAAGAAGCGGAAGAGATGCACGAACTCTTGAGTGGATTAGAAACGAAACGTGTTCTCAACAGTGGACCTGGCATTCCTAAACTGGACCAGTATCGCGAGTATTTCCTCGAGTGGAATGACGAAGAGTTTGTTAAGATTTGTAGAATGAATAAGGACTCGTTCTTAAAGCTCCTTCGCTTGATTGAAGGTCACGCAGTCTTCAACAACCAGAGTTTCATTCCTCAAAGGGATGTTCACGTTCAACTTGCAGTAACCTTGAGACGATTAAGTCACGATGGAACTGGTAACAGCATTGAGCAGATTGCAACTTTGTTTGGAATCAGCAAAGGCTCTGTCACTGACTACACCAACCGCTGTTTTAAGGCAATCACCGACAACCTTAAACACTTGATGAGCTGGCCTAACAAGGAACAAAGAGAAAGAGCAGCTGAGGCCATCAAAAAGCAGCACTTTTTTCGTAATTGTATTGGATACATCGATGGCACCCATTTTCGCCTTTCTCAAAAGCCTACCTGACTGCCCCGAATCCTATTACAATAGAAAGGGGTTCTATTCTGTGAACTGTCAGGTTGTTTGTGTTGAACGAAAGATCATTTTGGGTTTCCAATCAGGACAAGCAGGATCGATGTGTGATGCCACATGTGTAGAGCATGCTAGCTTCATGATTAATAGAGAAGCCAAGTATTTCACATGTGGCGATGCTGCAAGCCATGAGTACCTTCTCGGTGATTCTGGATATGCTCTTCATCCATTTGTGCTTACTCCTTACAGAAGACCCCAGGTTGTAAGTTCGGTGAAGTGCGAAGACTTCAACAGGGTTCACTCTTCCGCCCGAGTTGCTGTTAAAAATACCATTGGTGTATTAAAGGGAAAATGGAGAATCTTGAAGAACATTCCGATTCAGATCAATTGTGAGGAGGATATCATGAGAATACATGCATTGGTACATGTATGCGGTCTTTTGCACAACTATTTGATCTTGGAAAATGACAATTTTGACGGTGATTTTTATGAGGATGTTGACGTCGGGCAGTCGAGATTAGACGTGGTGTTGCTGGAGTCATTTGACAACGTCAACAGTGTTTTCAGCCGTATATTGAATACTTGGAGGAATTCCGTTGCTGAAGTAGTTTTAGCAGATTATGCAGTACATTTCGGATATGATAATGAATAAACCAACTGAGTTGATATAATGTGCATTTGTGTTGAAAGGATTGGATTGCGTCCTTGCTGTGAAGGTTTCTGAACAATGAATGTAAATATATTTGTAAGAGGAAAAAAAAACTTTATTTAAAAAGAAAAAATATTAATCTACATCTGTTGAAGGATTACCGTCGTCGTGCTCATCTTCATCATTATCAAGATTGTAAAGATACTCTGTATCATCATATACATCATCATCATCGACAGGATCCCTCAGAGATCTACGAAAATCAGCCAGATGTCTGGTAATTTCCATAAATGACGATGTATTGAAGGCGTTCGTTGTCAGACAAGTAACAAGCAATTGGGACATACCCAAATCGAACTTCCTCTGACTATTTTCCCTCAATACTTCGTCCCTTCTCAACTGAGCCTCGCGATACTCAGAAGAAAAGTCTCTTTTGATCCTCTTGTTTCTCATGGCGTGATCGGGATCAACACGGATGCGATCAGCCGTTGGCATTTCAGGCTGAACGGTACCAGCGCGACTAACACCTCCACGACCACGACCACGAGCACGAGCACGAGCACGACCACGACCACGACCACTAACACCAACACCAGCACCCGCACCAGCACCGCCACGAACACCAGCAACACGAGCACCACCAGCACCACCACCAGCACCACCACCAGCACCAGCACGACCACCACCAGCACCAGCACGACCACCACCAGCACCAGCACGAGCACCACGAGCACCACCAGCACCAACACCACCACCAGCACGAGCAGCACTACCACTGTTGACATCGTTGTCATGGTCCACAGCATGATACGACCCAGCATCATCAAAATCTCCACCATCATCAAAAGAAAAGGAATCGAACAAATTATTCTCTGATGATGATTCAAATAATGGTGTGCGACTTGATGGCTGGGTATTAGATGGAACCAACAGAGGAGAAGAAGCAACATTGGTAGCTGGTACTTCTACAGATGACGGCTGGCCAGACAAAGCTTCACCAAAAGCAGGACGAGGGAAAGAGAGAGGTTCGTGAATGGCCCAACAGAAGAAAAACGGAAAGAAGAAGAACCCTCAGTAGACACAGGTGCAACAGACAAAGACCTAGCAGCCAAAGGAGCACCAGAGGAAAGAGAAGCACCAGCAGCCAAAGGAGCACCAGCAGCCAAAGAGAAGCACCAGCAGCCAAAGGAGCACCAGCAGCCAAAGGAGCACCAGCAGCCAAAGGAGCATCAGAGGAAAGAGAAGCAGATGATCTTGTTGAAGATTCAGCTGCATCACTTCCAACCAACAATCGACTGACCTCTTCAATCGCCTCTTGTTGACCACCAAAAACTGCAAAAGTTTGTGCCTCAATTGCAGCTAATAATGGCCTTACTCTGTTGGAGTATGTGTACTCGGTACAACTAGCGGCACCATGGAAAGCCACACAATAAGGAGTTATGTTTGGTCTAACACCATGCAGAGAAGCCAAACGAGAAAATCCAACACACAAATGTTCACACTTGATCTCGATGGAGGTCAGTCCACGTTTAATGTCATCTGTAGTCAAGCCAAAACCGGTAGAGTTCATATCTCTTTCTACATCGCGATACTTTGCGAGTTGGCGTTCAAAACGTTTTCCAACCGATTTGAAATTCCAGGAAGACGGAATTACTTTATCTGCCAGAAGTTGCTGAAACAATCTCTCAATGATCTCTCATTTTTTTATCTCACTACCAGCTGAAGAGCGGAAGACTTTTGTCCACCAAGATGTATCTTAAAAAGGTCTTGATTACTCTCAAAGAAACCAATCATAGCCTTAATTTGACCAGGTGTAGTTTTGGTTCTATCAAGGCTTTTATCTGCGGAATCGTTGTTGGAAGGACCGCCACCAGTGTTTCTGTTTATTTGATCAGACATTTTAGATTGTACGTTTTAGAGAAATTTAAGGAGAAAAAAGGTAAGTTAAAAACTTAGAAAAACTTTATAAAGCAAACGCAGATGCGATTTGATGCTTTTAGATTATCATAAAATAAATAAAATGTTACATTTTCACGTCATATTTCCTTCTCAACAACCAATAGAAAATGAGTATTCTTTCCCGAGATTTCTCGGGAATACTTTTTCTTGCCCGCAAAATCTCGGGCACAAAAAATCGTTCTCGCAAAGTTTAGGGAATTTGGCTGGGGAAAAATTCCCGGGAATGTTTTTTAAAAATTAAGGAAATGATTTTTTTAATGTTTGGCACCCCCTAGTGGGATCCAGAGCAAGTTGATCTTTGTATTGCCGAATTGCTATTTCAATCAAGTATCTACCGAATTCAAGGGTCACTTTAATTTCTTCCTCTGAATACTTCATACTTGAAGACTTGAAAAAGAGAAGAGCATGCATGTAATATTCATTTTTGAAAAGGAAAGTAAGGGTTGCGATTAACATCATCAGGTACTTGAGGTTCATCATCAGTGGTATTGGGGTTGATAGATTCACTAACACCAGGACCACCATCCAACTGTACTTCATCATTTAAAATGTTTTCAAAGGGGTCAAAGTCACGTCCGATTTCACTGTCATCCTCCTCAAAACCATGGGAGCTTCCGAAAGCTTCCTCGAGAGTTATGTCTGGTTCAGGCTCAGGTTCAACATCAATGTCTGTCATCATTGGACTAATAGTTTGAAAGGTAAGTATATACATTGGTTAAGTTTTCAATAAAAAAATTACCTTCCAGAAGGTGAATCAATATTCATGGAGTTATCTGCCTCCTCTTGAACCTCAGGAGATGGATCAGTATTAATTGCTTCATTTTGAACCTCGTTAGGGTTGTTTGCATTTCTAATGTTTGTGAGTAAATTTTCCAATAACCCTCTTATATATTACTTACGAGAGGATTGCATTCGCTACGTTTAACCGGTGTGATTCAGAGCTGAGATGTCTTGTATGATTGCTCCGTCTATCAGTACTGTATTCACAAACATTACAGCTCAAGGCTTGATCTCGAATTTCGGCATTTAGTTCCACAAGGTTATGAAATCTTTTTGTATGGTTTGACATAATTGTATAAAAAAAAGTTATAGTGGTAGAGAAATACGTTATTGATGCCTTTATATTCAAGTTTGGCCATTGAATATGACAGCTGTTTGCATTTGGCGCTAATAAATGATGACAGCTGTTACAGCTTTGGAGCTTAGCCCGAATGAGACATCCATGTAATTTGATTGGTGTACAGCCGACTCTGGCGGCTATTTGTCACGCAACTCTCGCATATTTTTTCATGCTATCGTTCTTTTCCTTTTCCCACTCTTTTTTTTCTTTTGTCTTTGACCATGACGCTTTGTTTGATTCTAACGCGTGATTTATTGTAGTTTTCTTTGGAAGGGTTGGTATCTGATAGGAAATAGAAATACAAAATCATATTGATGACCTTGTCTTTTTATTTTAGTTACAATCATTGATGTACTCGCGTGTTTTGACACTAAAAGGTAATCATGATATATTGACAAGAACTCAGTTTACTCACAGATGTTTACTTTAGACTTCCATCGGAGATGTCAAACAGATACAAGGGTACGTTTTCATTCTTGTTTGTAATAATGATTCCATGCTAACACGCGATTTATTTTATTTTTAGTCCCTTTTTTCATGTTTTGGAAATGTAAGTTCCATCAACCTCTTCTTATTTGCAGATTATTAACATGATTTTCGTATTTTTAATAGATATAGGGTGTTCTCAAGCAAATTATTTAAAATTTTAAAATAAATCCTTTAATTAAAATCAAAAGTCACAAAAAACACAACTCCAATTTGGGAAAAAGCTAAACTGTCATTTGTACATGGCACAGAGGCCAATGTTATTTTATTTCTTTCTTGTATTCTTATCAAAATAAACATACTTTACATTTGCCTCTACCTATTTTAAAAATGAACAACCAAAATAATGCTTCTTACCCTATTGATGGTCAGCCTGAGAGCAGCCAGAATGGAATCGTAATGAAAGAAAAGAATTCCCACACAAAATGAGTGATGTGATTTTAGTACTTTTTCGAGTTAAAATGATATTTTAATGTCAGAAAACATTTTTTAAAATTTGACCCCTCCATAGTGGTGGGGTCAAATATTTTTAATTAAAATCAAAATTTTAAAATTTTAAATAATTTGCTTGAGAACACCCATAATCTCTTTTAACTTTAGTAAGGTAAGAATTGTCGCTGCTTTCTTTAAACTGTTTTACTTGCCATCATCATCATTATTTAGTTATAAAATGTATAAAACTGTTTAAGACCGTTTAAAAAGGTAAGCGCATCATTCAGCTAAAATATTAGGCAAAAAACTGACATGTCTTTTGTATAGTTTGCGCTTGATTATCAAATGCCTTTAAACGCAAGTCTGTTTTGTCTTTGCTGGCGTTCGCCGCAATACGTTCATCAAATTTTGCCAGCACAAACGTTTTATGCCCTCGTCATCATTTTAATAAACTATTTCTTTTTTGGCATTTTTATGCTCTCAACAATATTCTATTTTTACATTTTTAAAATTTTGGAGCAGTGTTTATTTGTTTATTCGTGTGATTGTTGTGGGTCGCACAAAAATTGCTAAAACGAAAACGGTATATTTCTGCTCGCTCCTTTTTCGGAAGATTTGAGAAAAAAAAAGCTGAGATTTTCAACTGGTTGTGTACGTTTGAAGAAGTAGTATTTGTAAAAGTTTTAGCGGTAACTCGATTATTTCGAAATATGATATCAACACCTTAGGGTCATTGCTGAGATAATAGTCTTAAATTGCTAAACGGCAATTTCAAAGAACGTAAATGTCGTATTTGACGCCTAATTCCACGAATATAATTACTCTTATCTTGTCACTCAATTATAATACATTTAACCTACGTATTATAAGTACCATATTGCGAATACATTCCTATTGGTACGACACAGTACCAGCTCCCTCATATGTCAAACTGAGATCAGATTTCATAATCGTTCCTGGATTGGTCGAGTAGCAGCCGAATCTTCTAGTTTCTCATAAATTTATTTTAGAAATCCAATCAAGGACCCTGTCATTGAATGGATAAACTATATTGCTCTAGAAGTACCGGATATGGGTCAACTAGCTCCTTGTATATAACAATAAGCTATGTTTCATATGTAACCGATTTCTAAATCTAATTCTACCATTTCCCAGTTTGCGGGTAAATAGTCAATTCGATCTGCGAAGGAAAAATCTTGAAGTAATAATTGAATATAAAAAGGACCTCTATTTTTATCATGACAAACTCTCCAACTTATAATAAAGGATTATAGAGTCTCATTTCTTTACTTGCTTTATTTTCCCAATTACTTTTCCCTTTTTATTTCTCAATTACCACAGTAAAAACACTTATTTGGACCAATGCAATTGACGCAAAAATACCCGGAGTGGTCGTGGTACTTACTTGGGCAATTTTGAGCAAGATATAAAAAGAGTGAACAAATAATGAAAACCAGCGGTGACATTATTAAAAACACCCACAGTTCGCAAGCCATGGAAATTACGACTGTGCTAAACGCACATAAAATGAAACCATCGGTAATCAAAATTTATATATATTATCCAAATTTGGAATTCTGACACATTAAATACAATGGAAGGGCCGATAGAAAATATTATTAGAAATCATTGAAGCAATCCGTCGGCGACCACGTACCCTTTAATTCATGTAGAATTCAATCAGTCAAGATAAATTTACGGACTAGCAATTCTAATAACAGTCAGCTTTTAAAATAGTATAAATAGACCACATTATTTCATAGTTAAAACTTCAGTCAAATAAAGTAACAAGGACTTATAATCGTACCTATAGTACCATTGTTTTTTTTTATATACTTTATATTTCTTTCATCGAATCAGAAGTAATTGATTTGTAATAGTGCTCTTCACCAAATTAGCAACCTTGTGTAAATGACTGGTAGACACCATCAGTCGTCGCTTCAACTTGTTATGAGCACCGTCAACTCTGGATGTGTTGATAGTGCCAAGGTGAGGGTGCTTATAGATCCAAGAGTTTGCAAAATGTTCTTTCAACGGCACCCATGTTGACTCACGATACGCATACAGTGGGAGGTATCTTTCGTTCAACCCGTAATTATCTCTCAGGACACTCACGTTTCGGTCACGTTCTTCTTCATTGAAACTGTTCATACAGCGATTCCATATGACCATAAACTTATTCCAGTCATCATCTGTTAAAAAATATTTTTTTTATTTGGCCAACACGTTCTTGTTGATATGCCAACGGCAGATAAGAATCGTGCTGAATTCAAAAATTGTCTCTAAAGCACCTTTTAGTGCGAAATCACGGTCAATAGCAATAATGCTAGGATCGAACTCCTCTAAATAGCACCAAAACAACTTCATACGTAATGTGGAAACCGCCCACTCATAATTGGCTTGGGTTTCGTGTTTTAAAAAAACACCGCAGACAAAAAATGTCTTATTGAAGCAATCCATGCCAACAACGTGCAAGAATGGCATACCAAATTTGTTGGTTTTATAAGTGCAATTCATGAAAAGCACTTGAGGAAAACGTTCAACCATTTCCAAGGAATGAGAGTGCGCAAGAAAAAGGTTTTTGATGGTACCTCCTCATTCCAGTTGTACGCGTAAATAAATCCAGAGTCGGCTTCAGAGAACTGATTTAAGAGAGCTTTCAAAGGAGAGCGACAATCTAAATACTGTTCACAAATCTTCTGTCTGGCATTGTAAAGCGTAATAGGTCGGAAGTAATCACCGGGTAAGTTTTAGCGAACGGAAATCAAAATATCTTGAGGTGAGCTATTAGCAATCTTCATATCCTTGATTACCTTCATGTGATTCTTTCCAATCGAGCATGCCGTAAATGACCAGCGAAAAAATTAGCAGACTCATGAATATGTCCAGTATGGTTTAAGTGCAGGGTGAATTTTGCATTATAAACACCCTGATCTTTTCTCCCACCGGAACCGACCACCCACTTGAAAGGGCAATTGGTGCGTCCTGTTTTCGAAAGTAGTTTACCGGTGGACTTACTGCGGTTTTTTTCATTGCGATCGCACTTGAAATCCAAAGACTAAAGGCGACGATCGGGGTAGTAACGAGAACGGCCCAAAGAAACAAGGTAGCCGTTGTCCTTGCAGGATCGATCACATACTTTTCGAGAGTTTCGCAAGAGCTAAACTCAAGTTGAGAAGGGGCAGAAGTAGACAAAACGACGAAGGTTTCGCCCTCGAGTTCTTCGTCGAGATCATTGTCGTGATCATCGTTAAGATTATCTACTTCGTAGACGCTTTCAAAATTTCTTCCGGTTCGAAAGGGAAGGGGATCCTGCAAATCATGGTCAGAAAGGTAAGAGGTGTTTTCGTTTGATAAAAACATTGAAACAATAAAAGTTAAGACAAACCTAACGGGAGTAGGATGAAAGTAAAAAGGTACAATTTATTAATGCTTTGACAGAGCAGTCCCGCCGAAATGTCAAAATATAAGTGAAATCAAATACGCAGTTCCATAGGTCAAAAAAGACCAAAACAAATTGAGGGGGTGAAAATAAGAAAAGAAGGGGTGGAAATAACAATTCCCTTATCAGGTCAGAGATTCTGTGTGTCGTGATCTGCTATATTGTTGCTACATTAAATAAATCCATATCTATGACATCAGTACATTAAGAATGATGAAGGAATCAATTACCCAATATAGATAGTTAGTACTATCATATCATAAGGTTACAAGAACACAGTGACTAAGTCTTACTAAAGTTATGGAAGGACAATGTGTCTAAGATGACAGTAATTCCAAGTGTAACATATCTACAAAATATACAGTTAAAGGTAACAGGATACACACTGGGAAAATGATAACAACTTCAAAGATACACTAAAGATAGTGGCACAGCAGATAGTCATTTTTATATAAATACTTGTTTATTTTATTTCATAATAAAGACAATCTTATAAACAGTCTCATATTACTTATATACTGCCTTATAATTTTACTTACCTATAAACACAACACTGTGTTCAAAACAATCGGTTTTCAGGTTAGAGAATCTGGTACCTAGCTCAAGATCTTTCTCATTGTCACTCAATCTCTCACTCTCTGTACTATGAATGTCGTCAACAAAAAAAAATGTTTTATTTTTGTTTTAAAAAAACTGATTGTAGAATCCCACAGTGTTCAACACCGAAAGCTAGAACTGAAGGCACCCGTTGATTTTGGAATAACTCGCGCAGGTTTAAACCTGCAAAAAACATTTATAGTCCGCAAGGACTGCTGCTCTTGCCCCTTGTAATTTGGATGGAGGGAACAAGTCCTCCAACAACAAAGCGGTAACACCTGCATCCTCTACAATTGGAGCAATAAAGGCTCCAAGTTTCAACGTGAGTCTGATTGATTCTAACTCAGAACGTGTTGGGTTGGGTGAGTGAAGCACTACATTTTTGTTTGATAAAGATAAATAAGTTAAGGAGATTTTGAAAACATTATCGAACAACTTACAAGCATGTTGGCGCACGGTGAGCACCCCATCATTTATTAAAAAAAGGATCAAAGCCAGAAGAAAGTTTCGAACCTGTGATGCGGCCATGTTTCCTTGTAAGAAAATATACTCCCTTACGACCGTATTCAACTCCAACTGCCCTCTAGCAACACGAGCAAAGGGCAATCGTATGGCATTGGTGGTGGTGGTGATTGCGTGTACAATAAAACCAGGAAAACGTCGAAAACGGTCACGAACTAGAGAGAGATACAACATTAGATGCAGGTTACCTTTATCGAGTAACCATTACGATGGTGGCAAACTTGCGTTCATACGGACGGGCGAACAAGTCAGGGGGAGGGGCTGCGACAAAGGGAGCCGCAGGGGAAGTCGCTACAAAGGGCGCCGCAGCAGGAGACGCAGACACGGGCGCGGGAGTAGCCGCAGGAGGAGCCGTACCAGAAGCCACAGGAGAAGCCGCAAGGGTAGCCGCAGGAGAAGCCGCAAGGGTAGCCGCAGGAGAAGCCACAGGGGAAGCAGCCACAAAGGAAGCCGCAGGAGGTGCTGCTGGCAGAGGAGCAGGAGAAGCCGCAAGAGAAACAGCAGAAGAGGAAGCCATAGAAGCAGCGTCAGAGCAACACCGGACGAAATAGGGAACGTTAAAAGCAAGAATGCTATCGGAAGAAGAAGAAGAAGAAGAAGATGAAGAAAGCAGAGAGAGAAAGAAAGGGACTGAGACAATAGAAGCAAATTAGCGACAAGCAATTTGATTTGGATGCATATACCATTTTTTTTGATTTAGATGTAAACAAACGAGAGCTATCGAATGGTACCAGTCTTGAGGTCTAGACATTGGTAACCAATGTCAAAAGTACGTTTAAATACTAGCATCTACACACACCTCCTTTTCCCGACTGGGTTCGATTCCTATAAGAGACAAGTTTAGGCTGCTGACATCGCATAAAATAAATTGAGATCTTAAATAGATGTACTAATATAGACAAGCGCCGTTTTTTTTAAATATTTTATTGAAGGTCAATCTTTTTCCAAAACCTGCTTTTTAAAAAAATATAAACAATAAAAATAATTATTATCCTGAAACTAGTGTAATTCGATTTTACTAAACTATCGGCAAGATTTTTTTTTATTTAGTTCCTGTTTTACCTTTTCTCGTTTCCTTTTCTCTGTTTCAATTTAATTTCTCAATGAATTCTCAAACTCACGAACAAATTTTTCTCATCTTCAAAATGTTAAGACAACAACAAACTGTTCTTTATGCATTTAGTGAAAACATTGCTGCCAAGAAACAAGAAATTGTAGATTTGTTGCACCTTACCGTCAGTAATGTGCATTTGCGTAGAGAACAGCAATTGCAGTACGACTTTATTGAAGCCGATTTCTCGAGTGAATTTGGAGTGGCTATTACTTCCATGCCTTTGTTAATACTGGAGAAATTATCAACAGAACGTGAAATGTCGGTGTGGGTGCCACAAGAGAGTCTGAAAGATACACTTTTTGGGAGGTACAACATCCCAACCTTAAAGACGACGACGAAAAACTAGTAGATTGCTTCCGTGCCCCATATCAAATGGGAACGGACTCTTTTAATTGGCTTGTCAACTGGCTGTCTACTCATGCCGCATTTGATTTCAAGACACCAAACTACGATCCTATCTACATCCAGATAGCTACCTGTCTTTTAAGACTGGCCAATTGTCCTTTTGGATACAGATTCATGTATGTCCTGTATGGTGTTTTGTATGGCAGCTATACCAATTTCACGAGGCGTACGGTGAAGACCATCAGAGATGTGCTTAGCTATTTGATGGATTGGCCTACCAATTCAGCCATGGTGAGTGCTATATCTGCTGGATTCAACCAAGCCCCGGTGTGAGTATTCTTGATGCAATTAGTGCTATTGATGGCAAAAACGTTACCATTCATAAGCTAACCCCAGCCGCTTATGGAGCAGGGTTCTTTGACAGAAAAAACAACTACACCATTACACTTACCGCTGTTTGTGACCATACATGTATGTTTACTTACATTCGCGTAGGAGACTCTGGTAATAATGACCAATATAAAAATGAGAGTTGAAACTAATTTACTTTGAATACACTACGCAGAAGTCACGATACCTCAGCCTATAATTTCAGTGATCTCAGCTGGAAGATCATGAACAATCCTGGGCATTACTTCCCTAAAGGATTTTATTTTCTCGGTGATTCCGCCTATCCGACCATTGCCATTTTGGTTACACCACTCCCTGAAGGTGAATGTCTCCGGGATCTGCGCAAGAGGTTAGTCAACTATTCGCATTCAGCCAGACGAATGGCCATTGAAAGAACTTTTGGTAAGTTCGTTCATCAGTGGAGATTCACAGAATTCCATATTTACGTGTATAATACTTTGGATATCAATGATATCATCGGGTCGTGTGCTATTCTACACAATCCATGAACGGCAAGAGGGGAGCTAGGTTTCGATGATGTGTTTCCTGAGCCTGCGGATCTTGTAGCTGGAAAGCAGGGTGATATATGTGTTATAGGTAACCGAGCCCGCTTGCGGATTTTTAATGCAGCTTTTCCCTAAATGTGTTAAGTACCAAATTTTTTTGAAAAATAAAACAAATTTATTATTGAAGAAAAAACCCCATTATATTTTAGTCGATGTTATGAGGTTTATATTCATCGGACGAAGGATAAGTGATATCAAGCAAGTCTGACTAAACAGGAGAAACCGTCGTGACATTCCCATCGATTGACATGTCATTGGCAGAAGGGGGTGGAGGCAGTTTTGTATGGGAGGATGCTGTTGGGAAGGGTGCTGCTGACGACGATGTTGCTGGTGTTGGTGTTGTTCGCGTCGGTGTTGTTGTACCCGCTGGTGCTGCTAGCAGAAGTACTGTTGAACTGATTGTCATTCGCGTCAGGAATACCATTGACATCTGGGCGGAAGTAGGGGCTGGTGTTGTTGGTGTAATTGTAGTCACCTTTTTCAAACGGATTGTAGCTGGTGGCGTTGTTGTTGCTTGAGCCGAAATCCTCTTTCACTACCATTAGCATCTAGCGCTGGATATTCAGACTGGCCTGCATCTACTCAGCAATGCGAGACTGCACCTGGTCCAGTTTCTCCATGGACTCCAACATCTGACCGAAAAACGGTGTCGAACGAGCAACATATTTAGTGGAACTTTCTACGCTCCGGCTCTCCATGCTCCAAACGACGTGCCTCTATCTCATTCATAGAGGTGACCAAATACTCGATCGTTTGGTTGACCGCTCTACTTTAATTGGCTGCCCCACGAACCCCACCCTTCTCAGCACCATCGTTTTTGACGGAACTTACTCGTCTAGCACAGCAACTTTAACCACGATTATCGATCGTCTCTCCAGCAATAGAGTGTACACAGTGGG